>NC_065888.1:3338333-3641363 GCF_905147045.1 Nymphalis io
AAGTTAAAAGTACGTAAAGATCTTTGCAAAAAAAAATGCAAGTTTCGATTGATTATTATTTACCAAAATATATTTTTTTATTAAATACGCTTTCAGAATTAGAACATTTACTAGCTGTTGAAAAAGCAGAATACGAAGAATTAACGGGTAAATACGAATTATTAGAAGAAGAGCATGTTGTAACAAAAGCTCGGCTTACTGTTGACAAGGAAAAAGCACAAAGGTATTAATTCAATGAAATAATGAATTACATTCCTCGATAAACAAAAATCTATATTTTTTTTTTATAGAATAGGAAGGTGGACGAGCATATGGGCCACCTGATGGTAAGTGGTCACCAAACGCCCTTAGACATTGGCATTGTAAGAAATGTCAACCATCGCTTATAGCCAATGCGCCACCAACCTTGGGAACTAAGATTTTATGTCCATTGTGCCTGTAATTACACTGGCTCACTCACCCTTCAAACCGGAACACAACAATATCAAGTATTGCTGTTTTGCGGTAGAATATCTGATGAGTGGGTGGTACCTACCCAGACGAGCTTGCACAAAGCCCTACCACCAGTTAATATATATATATTGGCTACATTTGAAATATTTTAAAATATAATAATTTTCTAATCCTTATCTTTATGTTTTTTACCAGTGAACTTTTATTAGCACAAAAAGAATTGAATTCAACGATGACTGAAATAAAAACATTACAAGATAACTACGACAGCCAGTTATCCATTTGGAATAAAGAAAAGTCCGAGATGCAGGTACGGTACAAAATAAGAGAAACAAATATAATTTTGTAATATGTACTGAATCTTTAAAGCTAAATATTTGTAGAAAGAAATATCATCACTTCAAGATCGTTTGTGTGGTGGCGGTTGGGAAGTGGAACGTGCGAGGCTCACAGCTCGCCTCGAGCAACATGAAAAGGAACTTCGCACCGCCAAAGACGCCCACGATGTGCTCACGCATCATCACGATGTAATCAAGAAAGAAGTAAGTCTAAAAAATATTTTTTATAATAAATATTTAATTATTTTACATAATATATAAACTATATCTTGCTTTTATGTTCGGAATTGGTGACCCAAAAGAATGTTTATAAATAAATATTTTGTAGTTGGAAGAAGCTCGGAAGAAACTCGAAGATTACGAGAAGATTTCAAATGTTCAGAGAACTTTGAAGTCCGATAACGCTGAATTAGAACGTGAATTATCATCGCTTAATACCCGTCTCGAACAAGCTGACAAGGCAAGGAAAAATGAAGTTGCAGAAATTAAATCACGATACGAAGCACAAATGAATACGATGAGGGATGAGCTCAAATCATTACATAATCAAGTATCAAGATTTAGACGTGAGCGCGATAACTACAAACAAATGTTAGATACAGCCCAAAAATCAGTTAGTGACATGAAAAATGGCGACAAGAGAGCCAAACGTAATTCAATATCGAGCACCGATGAGGTAAATATTAAACATTAGATTTCATTTGACAAATTAGGCTCTTTTTATGATAATGATCGCCCATTAATTTCCCTTACAGGAAGAATACCGAAATAAGGTTGCTGTGCTGGAACAACAGCTAACGTGTACAGAGGACGAGTTGTGCGAGGCGCGTTTATTAGCCTCAAAGCTCAACACCGAACTCATAAGCGAGCGCTCCTCCGCGGAAGTGCGTTTCGCTGAGATGCAATCGCGATTAAATGAAGTTAGTAAAGAACTATATACAAAAACGTAACCGGGCGATGAAAGTTAAAAAAATATTTTTGGTAACTTTCATTGCTCGTTCTTAAACAGATAAATGAAGAGAGAAAATATATTAACTAGATTATGTATTAAACAAGTTGCAATATTTTTTTGCATTAGTATGAAGAAGAAAGACTGTTATCATCTGGTCGAGCGCGCGTGGCAGGACTGGCGACGCGTATGGAGCTGGCGTGGCACAAGGAACGCGACGAGCAGCAACGATTACTGCACGAAACATCCACATTGGCAAGGGACCTACGACAGACGCTATTCGAGGTACGAATCCACTCTGAACAATTGATGATAATAATTAGAAAGGTTAACCATTTAAAATTATTTTATTTTTATTAAAAGCTTGAACGTGAAAGAGACAAAGAGAGATTGGATATGAAGAGAAGAATAGAACAATTAAAGAGAACTACGGAGGAAGAGACAGAAGAGGCAAAGAAAAAGGTAAAATATACCATTGATTTTTTATGAATATTGATATTTTTTAAAGCGAAGCTCAAAATGAAAAATCCCAAATAAACTCATTCTTATACTATTAATTATTTTAAAAATTATAACTATCTAACATAATTAGCAAAAAAATATTGCGTAAAATATTTGGATGAAAAAAAATATTACGAGAATCGATTACTACGTGAGGTTATCGTGTATATTACATATAAAAACGAGAAATGGTTATTAAAAAAAATCACAATTTTCTGCTTAGCCTAAAGGTTGACTGGTAGAGAATGCCTTAAGGCATTAAGTCCGCCTTTTGTCCTACTACACAATGTATGGTGATCAAAAAAGTATTTAAATAAATAAATAAAAGAAATGGATAAAAAAAAATAAGTTTCATTCGAATTGAACTGTGCAGTGTGGATGAACACACTACTAAATGCTATAATAATAGTTTTATTTGTATGACTGTTTAGGTCACAGAGTTGCAATGCGACTTACTGGAACTACGCGACGCGCACGCAAAGCTGCGAACGGCCAACGAAAAACTTCGGCGCGACAAGGAGCGACACGACCGCGACCGCGATCAAAACAAGTTACTCGTTGCTTCGCTTAAACGTACGCAGCAGGTAATATACATTATATATATATGTATTTATTCTTTTAGTCAATAGACGTGTATGCTTATTACAAATCACTTAATCAGCCCACCTTGTACATAGTTCCTCAAAACGTATTATTAAGAAGCAATAAGAGATGAAGAATATATATTAGATATATAGTTTTTTTATGAATAACTGATTTGTAAATACGTACTAATCGCTTCTACAGGTTCATTTTTTTATAGAATAGGAAGGCGGACGTGCATATGGGCCACCTGATGGTAAGTGGTCACCAACGCCCGTAGACATTGACATTGTAAGATATGTTAACCATCGCTTACATTACCAATGCGCCACCAACCTTGGGAACTAAGATGTTATGTCCCTTGTGCCTGTAATTAAGCACAAAGCTCTACCACCAGTAATTTCCTTAAAAAAATGCTTAATCACTTGCTGGGCATTGCTCTGGAAATTTCGTCTTTGCTTAAAAACATTTCCATGTGTTCCGTTTGGCAAAAATCGAATCATACATTTGTTCAAATTAACAGAATAAATCACTGCGCAATCGCAGTCCAGACTGTCGTGGATTCAAAGCAGTTGACGAACGTGGTGGACACGTTCATTCTTGATAACATATCAATTCGACTAGAATAATCGTTTTACAAAACATACTGAATTAATAAATTGTATGACTTTATTTATATACTTATAATTGTATGTTATTAAATGTCCAAAGGTTTAGTCTTAAAGAAGACAACATTTTTTTTAAATACATTTCATAAATCTTTTTTATGATTTTATAGGAAGATGACCGAGTTATTACTCAACTACTGGAAACTATCGATGACCTGATGAAACAAAGCCCAGACTTATTCCGAAGTGAGCCTGCCGTTAAACCAGAGAAGAGTTTAATGACGCCAACGCCTCCAAGAAGAAACAGAGTGAGTACTATGTTTGACTAACATCTGTTTATTTCAGATAATAAGCAATATTAAAGTTAGCCCTTTATTGATAATACTTAAGAGTGCACCCTCGTACACATGTATTTAATTGTAGGTATAGAAGTTTACTGCTTGTAATTACGATTTATAAATTAAAAAGAGTTTTACTACAACGTAAGAATCTTGTTTGTGTTAATTTTTTGTTTTTACAACAATGTAGCATTTATGTTTCCATTTATTTGGTATATTAAACATTAAATATTCAAATTTTATCAGCTACCTTCTATTTTTATAAAATTAGCTTAATAAATTAATAAAATAGATCTTGCAAACAAGCTTTTCTCCGAATTAATTATGAAATACGATATCGTATCTTTCAGTCTTCCAAATCGCGGTCCCGGTCCGGGACGCCGGACAACGGCGAGGCGCGCGCCGCGCACGAGGCCGCGAGCACGGCCGCGCGCCTGCGCCGCCTCACGGACGAGCTGCGCGCCTCGCGCATCGCGGAGCGGCAACGCCGCCACCAGGCCAGCGCTAGACGGTACCAGTCCATCAACATTTCTATTTTTAGTAGATTATATTTTTGTCGATTTTAGTCTTAATCTACTATTATGCGAAAAGCATAGTGAGTTTATGACATGTTATGGAGATTATTACATTACCCGATATAAAATATATAAAAAATTATGAATTTGTTCTCCTGATCAATTTTTACCACGGCCATTCTCAAATGACAAGCTAACTACACAGGAGATATTATAGCGAACAAGTGTGCGCGCAAACATTGCACTCTCTATTACTCTAACATTCCGATGGCAAGGGCAGGGACATACTTTCTGAGGAATAAGAGTGTAAAAACTGGCGGATTTGACAAGGACATTGAAACCAGCAGCCTTATAAGCTAGTCACAGAACCCACAAGGCAATTAATATAATAAAATGTACATTTTACTTTTAACCAGGGTATCAGGTTCAATAGTAATTATAAATAGTAACCGACTGAATATACTTCAAGTTGGTTTGAACCATCTGATAACGGAAATATTAATGACACCATACGTCTAAGTATTATTTTATAGAAAGTTCTTTCAATTAAAAATTTTCACCAAACAGTGCGATGTCGACGGAACCACGTGACACACTATCGGTTACACCGGTCTCTCGGACACCGTCACGCGCGCCTTCGCTGAAGAAACGATCCATATCACTAGAACAAACTACCAAAGAACAGGTAACCAAACAATTACCTATATACGTCAAAATAGATAGATAGTACAATCCATGACTTTTGTGCCACTCTTTTTTTCAATCGCTACAGTGCAATTGTCCAGTTGTCATAGCAGTGCGCGTTATTTATAATTTATATGTTTATAACAGTACAGTAACAGCCTGTTAATGTCCCACTGCAGGGCTAAGGCGTCTTCTTCCTTTTTGAGAAGAAGATTTTTAGAGCTTATTCCACCACACTGCTCCAATGCGGGTTGGTAGAATACACATGTGACATAATTTCAATGAAATTAGACATATGTGGGTTTCCTCGCGATGTTTTCCTTCACCGTCAAGCACGAGATGAATTATAATCACAAATTAAGCACATGAAAATTCAGTGGTGCTTGCAAGGGTTTCATTAAAAAAAAGGAAAACAGCGATACTCCCTAAGTTTTAACACATTAGTTCCCACAGAATAGCATTACTGAACTGTAATATTTTAAAACAATAGTTGTATTTTATCAATTCACATAGCTCTTATTATTATTATTACTCACAAATGCTTCATTATTTCAGAGTGCTATTTGGAAAACTGTAGACGACAATAGCGTATCGTCGTTGCAGTCTCTAGATGGTGATTCAGACATGCGACTGTTCACTATGCAACGTGATGCGAGTCTCGACAGGCAAGTTTTCATACTTTGAATAAATTTGGTAGCTCTTTAAAACTTCATTTCCACATATATATACATATATATTTAGGAACCAGAAGTGGATTTTAAAATAACTGATATGAAAATTTAAATTAAATAGAAAAAATAAAATAAAGAAACAAATGTATTAAATTAGTAACGGAAAATGACTGTTTAACATTAATAGAGAAATATACAACTACGACACAGCTTAGGCGAGTGAAATTAGAGTTCTAATCTTCAGGAGCAAAAAGAGACCCATCATGGCGAGAGGGGTTCTTTTATAGCCTGGTGCCTCTGTGTTGCCAGTCTTCTATATATATATATACTTCCTATATATATATATATATATATATATATATATATATATATATGACAACATATTAATGTTCGGGTTGTCAACGGGCTTTATATTATTTTACCAATTGAATCTATCTATCTATCTATTAAGATTCAATTGGTAAAATAATATAAAGCCGAGGACTTTGAAACAAATCTCAAAGACCATCCGTCTGAGATAGAGCACAAGTGTGTGCGGAAATTGGTGCAGCGTCTATTCTGTTGACCGCAGAGAAATCAGACGTAGTACCAATTATTTTATGCGCCCAATAGAAAACTTAAAGTTATAAATGAATTTACTATATTTGACAAATGTTTGATGTAATTTTATCCACAGCCGGTTATCAGGAGGATCGGTCCAAAGTGAAGTTTTACCTTCCGACAAAAAGAAGAAAAAGAAGGGTCTATTTGGTAAACTAAAAGAGTTCACTAAGTCACGTTCCATTGATGACCACGTCGGTGGAGACGATTTCCGACCCATAGGAACAGTATCACAGGTATTTAGAACGCAGTAACAGCCTGTTAATGCCCCACTGCTGGGCTAAGACCACCTCTCCCTTTTGAGGAGAAGGTTTGGAGCTTATTCCACCACGCTGCTCCAATGCGGGTTGGTAGAATACACATGTGGCAGAATTTCAATGAAATTAGAAACATGCAGGTTTCCTCACGATGTTTTCCTTCACCGTCAAGCACGAGATAAATTTGGGTTTTTTTTAATTAATCTAAAACATAAATAGAAATGCTATTTTTATCAAAAAAGTACAGAGTAGAGTGATGTTTAATGGTTTTATTATTTTGTATCTTTATATTTATATAAAGACTGCAAAGGAAGTACTCTAAAAATTAATAATTCGTTGAAAAAACTGTTTTTTTTTTACAATTGATACGAGTATAAATATATAAGAACATTCATTTATAAATTTTATACTAGCGTCAATTCAAGAATAGAATTTTAATATGCAAGTAATTCAACTGATTGTAGAGCTCTGTTGTAATCCCATGAGGTACAAACAACTTACCAGTTATTATATCGATGTTTGCATTAAATTTCGAAGGGTGATTGAACCATAACAGCAGTACTTGTTATTTTTGTGTTCCGGTTTAAAGGGTGAGTGAGCCAGTGTAATTACAGGCATAAGGGACATAACATTTTAGTTCCCAAGGTTGGTGGCGCAATGGTGATGTAAGCGATGGTTAACATTTCTTACAATGCCAATGTCTATGGGCGTTGGTGACCACTTACCATCAGGTGGCCCATATGCTCGTCCGCCTTCCTATTTTATATAAAAAAAACCAATGTAATTACAGACACAAGGAACATAACATCTATCCAGATACCATTCTTGGCGACACATTGACGACGTATGCAATTACTGTCATGTTGCATATTTACCTTTGCCTTCATTTTATTAGTAATTAAAATTAAACGTTGAAAAACTTTCAAGTATTTTTAGAAAATTGTCAAACTAATGGTTAGTGTTATCAGAGAATATCATAAATATAAAACATAGAATATCATTACATACACAATATTGTATTATGTAACAATTAAAGTCCTTCGAATTTGTTATACGTGATTAGGGTTCAGACTCTGACATGAGCGCAACCGGCAGCAGGCGAGATCTACGAGGAAGACTTTCTGATATGTTCAGTAGAAAAGGACAACTAGCCAAGGGAAATAGGTAATAAGTAAAAACTAAATAGGCATGCTGCATATCGTCTTATTATTTAAGCCTCATTTATATACAAAAAAAAATACAATAGAACATTTATGACTAAAATTTATGTAATTTTAATGAAGCTTTAACCAAATACACCACAGACCAAAATCTTCGAATGAAAGATGGACCAAAACATATTTTAATGTATAATATACTAAGTGACTTATTGTTATGTTACAACAGCAAAGACCAGAGTCCAGACAGACCAGGTAGCGCAACCGGCAGCACTACCGGTAGCACCACTGGCAGCACAACTGGTATCTCGGCTGCCACGAAACCTATTCTGCGCAACGCCAGCGCTAACACTTTGTCGCGCACTACTGTCAAGCCGGTATTTAAATTTGTTTTTTATGTTTTTATACCGATGACAATTTTTAAGACATTTGTTACCATTTTATATATTTATAATATTAATTGAGTATACAACATTAAAATAGTTTTCTTTTATTTTATATTTCAGAGTGAATCTCTCGCCGCTAGAGCTTCGAGTGCCACCCCCGGGGTGAAGAGGAAAGGAAAATAATTGAAGAATTGATTTAATCGCTGTTTTATTGTATTCATCCAATCTCCTACGAATATTCCACATAGCTTGTAATAATATCACAATACATATCAGATAGAACTATCGAAGAAAAACATCTAATAAAGACTATGTTCCTTCTGGTTGCCCCTTAAATGCCTTCGTCCCCGTTCCTACTGACGCTCGGGCATGCCTAGCTTTACGTGCTAGTTAGCGATACTTATATTTGTAATTTTTATAATTATAACTGTTGAATAAAATCGCAATGTCTTATTCCATATCGGCTATAATTTTTACAATGTAGAGGGGTGTAGGTATAAAACTTAAGTTAAACGAAAAGAAAGACCTCGTGAAGATCCGCGAACTAGACGCAGAACAGTGAGACGCGACGGCTAGCTCTGGTCCATGAGGTTGGAGTCCACACCGCCGCCCGTGGAGTCCTTCAGTATGGACTCGAAGATGGGCTGGAGGTCGGGGAACGATTTGATTTGCGTAACGAAATCCATTAAATGAGGATTCTTATCTGTAAAAAACGTATATATATCGTAATAATTATCAATACAACTTTTGAAATATTTCTTGTAAAATTGATTTAACCTTAAAAAATAATAACTACAAAAAACGTAAACCAGTTTCACAAAATATTAATATTATCCAATTTAATTTATTTAACATAATATACAGTCCGTTACAATGGCAGGAGGAGTACATAGCTAAATAAGCAACTTTGACCTTTAATTAACATGATATTTGAATTTTTAAGAGTGCTGAATGTGATCATTAATGAATGACCGAGTAACGCTTGGTGAATGAATGATCTCGAGCAACGCATGATAGAATTTATTGTTTTTATAAAAATAAAACAATTATTTAAAATAACTAACTCCAAGCACAAACAAATTCGTAACAATAAATAAATAAATAAGAACTATAGCCGTACCCGCGTCCGGTATCTGCAGCAGCGCGGCGGCGGCCCGCAACGCCGAGCGCTTGAGCTCGTCCTGCTTCTCGTACTCCTGCTTCACGGAGTTTGCCTTCACCTTCATCGTGCACGTTGCGCGCAGCGGCTCCACCAGACTCTCTAGTCCTACAAAGGAACATTGTTTCAACTATACTTTCTAAAAGCATTAGGAGCGCCGTTTGAAGTCAACGGACACATCCGAGTTCTGTTTTTTGTTTTTCATTATATTAATTTGTATGGTATAAGTGCCAAAAAATAAGGTATGCTAGACGATGTGCTCAGGAAAAGCTTAAAAAAGTAAACATGGATACTTTGCATAGGAATGCTAAAACAATAACTCACTCTGTAGGACGACGGTGGGACACAATTGCGCGAGTCTGGCGCACATGAGGTAGGTAAGCATCTTAATGTCGTAGTGGTCACGCAGGCCGTCCTCCACGTGCCGTAGAAACTCGAACACGTCGAGGCGGTCGAGACACGTGCCCAGCAGCGTGTACATGCACTCGAAGGCCGCCTTGCGCAAGTCGAGGCCATCGTCCACCGAGTGCTTGAACGGACCCATTTCTACTTCCCTGATCAACTCTTTCTGTAAAAAGCACGTGGTGTCGTCAGTCGGTCGACGTGGCAATCGAATCGGTAACACGGCAGGCGCGCGTCCTCACCTTGACCTTGGTCTCGGCGTATATGGTGGGCAGCACCTCGGGCAGCAGGTCGCGCACGAGCGACGGCTTGTTGTGCGCGGCCGAGTTGAAGGCCACGAGCGCCACGCGCCGCACGCCCAGCTCGGCGTCGCGCAGCGGCAGCAGCAGCTCCGCCATGCAGGCGCGCAGCAGACCGTCGATCGCCTGCGGCTGACGCCCCACCCGCACTGTCACTATATCTCCGAGCGACCCGTGCACTCGAGGACATTACACTCGAGGACATTTTTTTTTTAAAGAATAATCGCGCGCAACCTTATGTTATATATCGACGTAAAAAACATCTCACCGGTATCATTATATTGATAAATAAAAAAATCGAAAGTTATCTTAAATATAATTGGGTTTTATTTTTAAATAACCTTATTTTACAAATAAATCGAACGAAACCTATAACATGTAAAAGGTACTGTGCATGAACCTACCTACATATGCATGAACAAATAAATTTGGTCGACAGATAAAAAATTACCAAAGACGATAGATACTAATAGAAATAGAAAATATATCACACTCCTTCCGCCTCTCTTTTTTGTAAATATTAAGCAGAACTACGACATCGACTTACTTTTATGGGGAACATTGCGGATAAAAGATAAGTAAATAGTTGTATCAATGTCATAATGGTGATTTTTAACTAACCTGATCCGATATAGTGAATTTGACTGCAGTAACGGCAGTTGTTCTTGTTAGTGGTTCAGGCGATTTCAAAAATTCTTTTAAATGCGGTAGTAAATCTTGAGGTTCCAGCAAGCACAATTTTCCTAAACATTCTGCTACCTAAGAAAGCAAAACATTTGTTATCGATTATCAATATAAATAAAACAAACATAGTAATAAAGGAGTAATTTGTACCCTCGCGATCTGCAGCAACTATATCCAAGGCAGTCAAACAACAATGTATCCATAGAATAATAACTACTATAAAAAATATAACTTATATTAAATAAAAATGTTGAGGTGCGGAGTAACCGAGGCTCGATAGAATCCGTAACAAGTACGTGCGAGACAGTCTTGAACTTCGTGACTGAGATCGTATGGTCATGTATGTGAAAAGGAGACCACCTGAGTACATCGGCAACCACCTGAGGGGCAGTAACGACGAGAGGAGCCAATGCCGCGATCCGTAAACAGCCTGTGAATGTCCCACTGCTGGGATACAGACCTCCTCTCCCTTTTTTGAGGAGAAGGTTTGGAGCTTATTCCGTCACACTTCTCCAGTGCGGGTTGGTAGAATACACATGTGGCAGAATTTCAATGAAATTAGACACATGCAAGTTTCCTCACGATGTTTTCCTTCACCGTAAAGGACGAGATGAATTATAATCACAAATTAAGCACATGAAAATTCAGTAGTGTTTGCTCGGGTTTGAACCCACGATCATCGGTTAAGATTCACGCATTCTTACCACTGGGCCATCTCGGCTTGCCGCGATGTTGGAGTGTTATTAAAAATGATATAATAAGTTGTGAGCTAATAGACGAAGACGTTCAAGACGCCTAAAAGGAAACCGGCCCCGTCACCAAACGGAACAAACGTTAAGAAAAAGAATATAAAAAATATAACTTAGGATAAGTATAGGGTAACTTACTACATTCCGAGATCCTTCCTCTGCACACTGACAGTGCTTTGACAGCTGCACCCATATTTCTGGTATGAACGGCCTCAATGCTTCCACTCCCTCCGGCGTACACGATTCGCAGGCTATAATCTAGTATACATAGGACATAAATAACTCAGTTCGACAAACATACATAAGATAGTCAAATGTTCATATACATAGGTTTTATAGGTTGTATTTTTAAAATTAACAAAATCAGAAGTGGGTACATAGGGCAACAGTTTTGTCTTATTACAATTGGATAAATGCGTAGAAGGAAGTTGAGTTTCTTATATAGACAATATTTGGTCAAATTATATACATGTAAAGAAATAATTGTATTTATATTTATTTAATGTTTGATTAGTTTTGTGTAATAGTTTACATATGATAACAAAAAATTTTTAGAAATGACATATAAAAAAAAGATTTGATTTTTTAAAAAAAAATTATTGAGTAAATAATAAAAAATTGTGAGGAAAAACGGAATAATAAACTTTAAATGTCGTTTCTTTTACAGTGCAACCTCAGGTTTATTTATTATTTATTTTTCATCACAGCTCTATAAACAATTAGACTGCATGCACGGTACTATATTAATGTATATAATGTATGTAAATAATAAAATTTTATGAAACATAAAATCATCAGTAAAAATACAGAGGAGGCCAATATGGGAGGCAGATTAAAATACTGTTACAATCTAGCTTTAAAAATGAGCAGGAGAAAGTCCTCACCTCTCTCAGTGAATGTAAGAGCAGATATTGTCTTTTAGGCTGCGCCTCGATCTCGTTGAGGATGAAGGGCAGGAACTCTGGCAGGTTGCCGACCGCCACCGAGCCCAGCGCGTAGCTCGCTGCAGACTTCACTTCCTCGGACGAAGGCGCGAACGAACTCAGTAACACCTCTTTCAGATTTGGAATTGAGCTGAGATCCCTGTTAAGTATAAACATGTCATAGAAAATTGATACCGTAGTTCAATTAAATTTACGGCAAAAATGTGAAGATTCTCACATCGGGATATCCGCACCAATGTCTGTTTTTTACATTAACTATAAAGAAAGTGTAAATTATTTTACACTTGCTTTCTTGGAGCTCGAATTTGTTTAGAACTCAATGTGGTGATCACTCATCACTAAATCATGTCTAGAATCGATACACAGTTCAGGTTTACCGTTCCATTTTTTCCATTAAAGAGCATTATTCGTTTCAAATGAACGTCACTTTTTTTAACAAAACCTAGTAACAAATGTGAAAAACCCAAGACGAAATAATACAAAAGCTACATACAGATGTCTTCCGATCTCCGCGAGCGCCAGCAGGGCGAACATGTGCTGCGTGTCGGCGTGCGGGTGCGACGCGTCGCTCAGAAACCCGCGCGTGATGTCCAGTGCATCCGAGCCGCCCGACACCACCACCGCCGCCACGCATTTGGCCAGCGAGTGGTAGGCCTGGCGAGGAAGCGTCCGCTGTACTCCAGACTGATAATAATCCTCGCTTTTAATATTTCACCATTTAAAGTCATTTAATTTAAACCACCACCATTTAAAGACATTTAAAGTCGATTTTCTCTCTGCTCTTATTATTTGTAAAATTTATATTAAAACAATTTATATGATAAAATATCAAGATGTGGACAAAAGTCGAGTTCGCAGTCCGAAAACTGATAATTTTAGATAGATTTAGGGATAAAAAAATATTTCTGAGGCACGAGTCGCGATTCTAATAATTCGGGTACGGGTACCTGTTTGATGTGGTGCGGGGTCGCCGCGTGATCCGCGTTGGCGTGCACGGGCGCCACCAGCAGCGCCAGAAGCTCCCGGCGCGAACAGCCCGCCACGTCCGCCGCCACCAGCGCCGACAGCACCCCGACCATCGCCTTCAGCGCGCCACCTGCACGTCAGTCCCATGTGAACTCCGCCCGAGGCGCACGTCACCGCCCCCAAAGCAACAAGCGGTCGAACCCTGCAGCAGCGGCGAGCGCGCGAGCGCCAGGATGTTGGGCGTGAGCGCGGCGCGCGCGTCGGGCGTGAGCGCGGCGGGGCAGCGCACGCACGCGCCGCGCACCAGCGCCAGCGCCGTCTGCGCGCAGTGCAGGTCGGCCTCGCACACCAGCGCCGGCACCTCCATCAGCACCTGCGCGTCACGTCACATTAGGTCCGTGCGCGTCTCTGCGTCGTGCTTCCGCGGCGGGACGTACCTTGCTCAGCAGCTCTATGCTGATGGCGTTGCTGTAGTTCTGAACGAGGGTATCCAACAGAACTAGAGTCGAAAGTTTCAGGGCTCTCTGGTTTTTCCTCAGGAAGGATCCGAGTATGGGCACGGCGTCCGACTAGAAAAAGGATTACTTCGTATAGAGAGTGACTCGATTCTGCTCCGGTTGTATATATTGCCATAGCTTGTGAGGAAATTAAATTACCAAAATTGGTCGCAAGTCGATGCGCAGAGGAGAGGAAGCAATTTTAGTGAGAGCCTTCACAGTAGTCAAACGAGTAATTTCGTTACGTAGTCTTTCTAAAAATATCGGCAGGCAAACTGGGAGCTCATTCTGAAACAAAATATACTCATTTATCAAAATAGACTAAATGCTTTTATATCCAATAAAAGACAGCAATCAATCAATCAATATCATCAATATATCAAATCAAATCAATAATCTAAGACTAAAATTAAAACTGTGTACAAACATTTTTTTTTAATCTAATTATTATTTATTAAGTTTTACAAACATGTATTATTTCTGAAGATCATACAATAATTACTCGTACATCAATTTCAATATTGTTTAAGTGTCCTCCTTGCCTATAACGACCCCCAGATGTACCTCTAAGTAATCTCCGAAGTGACAGATGAGCTGCCCGCAGGCGGCGATGGCGCGCTCCTTGACCTCCTGGTCCATGTCGGTGGCGCGCAGACGCACCAGTGTGCACTCGTACATGGCGGGCACGAAGCGCTGCAGCTCTTCCGCCGGAGCCGCGTCCGCTCCACCCGCCTCCAGCGACTCTGGTGGACAGAGACAATGACTTTGACTAACTAAAAAGCAACTTGCTTATATTCTATGCTATAAAGCTCGCCCGGCATCATATTCAAATTCTTATACATCAAAAATATTCTGTTTTTTTTTTCTTTAAATAACTTGTAATCAAAATAATTGTTATCAAAACAAATATGTCTGAAATAATTAATAAATTTATTTGATATATAAAATGATAAATCAAAAAAAATTAAAAAAAAGTTGTAAAGCGAATTTAAATTTTCTATGCCAATGTCACGTCCTAAAATAAAAATAGAATGTAAAACGATACATTATTGTATTTTTAACTTCTCGATTACGAGTTTGACTAGGAACAGAACTAGCATACTCACCGAGTGGGCGCATGACTTTGACGAGCGTCTGCAGCACGCGCAGCGCCTCTGCGGTGACCTTGTAGAACGGGTCGTGCACGCAGGCCAGCACGGCGGGCAGCAGCGCCGCCACGTGCGGCCGCATGGCGGGCGCGTCGTGCCCGCGCACCAGCCACACCACGAACACCAGCGTCTCTATCTTCATGGACGACGCCGTGCCCTTGTCACTGTACAACGAGGTTTAATTAGTTCATCTATCCATCCTGTTCTCCCGTACTGGTTATCTAATCTCATTTTTTACAATTCATTGATTATTATTAAGAAAATCACATCTGTATCTGTGCAGTAAAATCACATATTTTATTGAAGTAATCCATTTTAATAAAGTAAAAAGCGAAATTAGTTGTTGTTAACATCAACGAAAGTGTTTCAACACGTAAGGACATGCGACGTACGTGAGCGGCGGCGTGAGGGCGCGGATGACGCGCGAGGCGTGGTCGGCGAGGCAGCCCGGCGCCGCCGTGAGCAGCTCGCGCAGCAGCGCCAGCGCACACGAGCGCGCGCGCACGCTGCGCCCGCGGATCACGCGCAGCGCGCCGCGCACCAGGCCCGGCACCTGCGGGAAGGCGGACGCTCGACTCACTTCAGGAAGAACATTCACTGTCTTGACGACGTAAGCTTCGAACGGACACCGCGTGGCTTATTTGTCCTGAGCATTTTCAGTGTTTTAACAGAGGGACATTTTTTTATTTCATTTTGTTCCAACATGAAGTGGCTCGTCACCATCGGGCAAACAATTGATAGAAACAGAAATCATAACATGACATCAAGCCCCACTGTCCAACCCTGTCGAGCCCAGTGTAGGGCTCGCGAGACGCACCCGCTGCAGCAGCAGCGCCTGCGGCGAGTCGTGCGCGTGCGCGAGGGCGAGCTGCAGCGCGGGCGGCGGGCGCGTGGCGCGCAGCAGCGCCGTGTACGCGCTCAGGATGTCGCACTTCACGTTCTCCTCGCGCTCTGCGACACGGACACACGCACGGTCAGACCGACACTGTTTTCTCGTCGCTATACTTAACACATACCATATTATTTTTATTTGATGTAATGAAGAATACCAAAATAAAGTAATGTTAATGAATTAACTAAGGATCTTAAAAATACCCAAATCCTTTACAATTTCTCTTCAAAAACAAATATTTTATTTCAAATGAAAAAAATACTATTATAAATATCCTATAGCTTAATTTACAAGCTTGAGTAAAAAAAATACCTTTGAATCTCGCAATTAACGCTGGGGATACATTTTGATACATTTCAGCTAATAACTCATGGCGCGTTGCAATAACTGACTCGAGACATTTAGCAGCTGCACGTCTGACCTAAGAACGACATAATATACTATACAGGAATAAGAAAGAGATAGCAATATTGTTAGTTATATCATTCTTCTTTAAAACAATAACGTGTTACATAAACCACGATAAGTAAGGAATAAAGCATGGAAAAAAATTAACATACCTTCCACGACATGTCGTCATCATCAGAATATTCTTCAGAGTCAGACTCCGGTTCCGCATCAGGCTCGAAAGATTCATCCTCCATCTCTTCGTCCTCCCCTCCCCCGCCCTCTTCATCATCCTCATAGTTATAATTAGGATCGTACGTGATCATCTTTAAGCACAGGTCAATAATCTAGAAAAATAAATTCATGTTTGAATGTCAGTCTATATATTCCATTCGCGCGATAAGAAAAAAGTGAGAAGTGCAACTGCAGCGTATATTCACTTATCTCCTCTTAATATCTTCTCTTTCTATTAATAATGATCTACTATCCCGTTTATTAAAATCGAATGCAAGCTCGTGCAGTATTTCACAAAGTGTGCTACGTTTGAGAGACGGACTATCTTCGTCAGATTCACAAAGTGTCATAATTTGATGTAATATGGGGATAGTCGTTATTTAAATATAGTTGACTGCCTCGTTGGTCTAGTGGCTTGATGTAAGGCCGCAGACCCGGAGGTCCTGGGGTCAATTCCCAGGTCGGGCCAATAAAAAGTTATTGGGTTTTTCTGTCAGAAAATTCACAGTAGCATCCCAGAGTCTGGAAGTTGGAAGTGTGTACACTCCCGTGCCTCGGAAAGCACGTAAAGCCGTTGGTCCTGAACTCGTGTCGGATTGCCGTCCCATCGGATTATGAGAGTGAGAGAAGAGATAGTGCGTCTGTGTTTGCGCACGCACTTGTGCACTATAATATCTCCTGCGCAGTTGGCTAATCTCTCTTGAAATTGGCCGCCGTGGCCGAAATCGGTCTGGAGGAAATTATTATTATTATAGTGAATGGACTTTTCTCCGTATCACACATTTGTCTTATTCAGTCAATTGTGGATGGCCGAGCTCATTTTTCACGGGCGATTTTAGTGTGTTGGTTGCTTTTTTCTTTCCCTTACAATTTTATAAACTGTATTTTCGGACACACCGCACGCATTTAATGTTTTTAATACTGTGCTCTCCACAGTCTGCAGTGCTAAGCCGGCGGACTATGATGACTCACTATTTTCTAAACGCGAATGAACTATAATATCAAGTATACTTATTATTAATGTAGCTATATATATACATATATTTTTCATTACAATTATGTAATCTGTACATACTATACTTTTTACACAAAAATCGTGGAACTCGACTAATATAATATAGTAATAATTAAGCTTGCATAAACAAATATTTGTTTATAAAAAAGTGTTCAATAAATAAAATTGTTATTAGTTAATAAAATAAGAAACATTACAATTTATCATGGGCAGTTTTTCCTAATTAAGAATATGGATAAAATAAAATATATCATTTATACAAATATGACAATAACAATAATATATAAATAGAGAAATCATCCATCAAAAAACATCCCTGTTGGATAATTTACAAAGTGTTTTTTTTTTTACTTTTGTAAATGTAATCATCATTTGCCCTTATTCTATTTATTAGGAGTTAATGCAGTTTATTATGTAATACTGGTAGAAAAAGTACTTGTAGTCTAAGCGGCGACCACATAAAAGGGTGGTCATAAAATATATGTACAAAAATGCATTCTATTAGCTTTTGGATTTAGATAAATAATAAAACTTTGGTCTGGCGGTCTATAACTTGACAATTTTTTTAAATTTTGGTCAAGGTACCGGACCAATTTTATTCAAGAGGAATAAAAAACAAAAACCTTGTATAGAAAATTTATCATAGCAATTGAAAGAGTATTTTTTTACTTATATTTTATAACCATCCTTTTATGCGGTCACCGCTCAGACTATTGGCAGACTTTTCTGACTGGCCTGAATGCTTTTGTTAGGTTTCGGTTTCATAGATAGGTTCTTTTCACACCATATGTGTTTTTGAGGTGCTTAGATGCTCTTAATAAAAATCCTTTAGTCGCTCTAATGAATTAAAAAGGTATGAATTCTAATCTGCCAGAATAACACAGCATTATATAAATTTAATAATTATAGTTCCAAAGTCAAGTGAAATACATACATGACAAAGGTTTTATAAATTATTTTTTAGACATACATAATAGACTTTAGCTATTTTTTTTATTTGTGATTAATTGTGATACCTGGGATAACTTATTAAGATAACTATAGTTTACATATGATATGAAAAAAAATTAAGCTCTAAACGAGATAAAATAAGAATGATTTTTATAATAAAAAACTTACTGTTGGAATATGAGGCTGAACTTCTTTTGGGCACTTAAGTACAAATGCCTCCAATGCCTGTAAGCAGTGTTCACGTAATTCTTCATCTGCATCTGTTGAATGGTTTAAGACTTGTGGTGCAACTCTCCACAACTGTTCACCAAATCTATGACCCGCCTGACGACTAAAACAAAACAATAAATAGTACATTTCTTAGATAACTTTATAAAGAAAAATTATAGTATTTATGGCTTACCAAATAGATGCAATGCATTGTATATGGGTACGACAAACACTGGAAGATGTCGATGAACTTAAGCCTTCCAACAAATGATCTATGAGTTTGTTGTAGAGAGATGCATTGCATGACATGACCAAATGCGACAAAGCCACAATTGTGCGTTTCCGTACAGCCTAGAAAGAGATAGTACTTTAGTGTTTGTTAATCAATAATTTAAAACCTTTGTTTACTATTATCTAAGCCATTAATATAATTGTGACTAATTTAAATTCTGATTAACAAAAATCATATTGATATTGAAATAGTATTTTAAAATCTTTTTGATTAACCTGACGTGGAGAAGCAAGCTGAGGAAGCAGAGAATTCAACAGCATTGGATGAAAAGATATCAATAATCCTCCGAATCTGCTAAGTAAATCAGCTAAAATATCCAAAGCCTCTAATTGCACAGACACATCTTCTTGCTGAAATTATTAAGTACATATTATTAATATAATTTAGATATTATATGTTATAACTATATATTAAAACAAAAAGTATGTTAAAACTACTATTCATACAAACCAAAATTTACAAATAGAACACAATTTGAAAATAGAAAAAGTTTAAAGTCTATAGAGGCTTAGCTTCTAAGTGTTGTGCAATAAAAATATCATGTAATTACTAAATAATTGTACAAACCTTCTCGATAGCACTGCTTAGCCTTCCAGTTATTTTTTTACAAACATTCGCAGCAAGAGTATTTGAACCTAGGGGTAGTTCTGATATAACTGTTTTTAAGCCAATGCTACTTATATCCCTTAATTGTTCTGTGTCTGACAGCATGTTTGCACAGAGAGTTTCTACTATTCCTTCCACTTGATATTCTTTGACTTTATTTACCAAAGGACCAAGACTGAAAATAAGAGGATTATCATAATTAAGATAACATGAACATTTAATACAGATTAATTATATACAAATATAATCTTCAATAAGAATCGTTTTAAAAAGAATACCATTTTACTGCTAGATTTTGAACCTCTCCATTTTTATCTTCAAGTAAACGAAGAAGCATTTTAACAACTTTTCTTTCTGAATCATCATCAAGTTTTATGCTGTCTTTTTGTAATTCAGTCATCAGATCATTTGTGGCCATAAATCTGAAGTCTTTGTCGTTAGATGTCATCTACAAATAAAATTTTATTTTTCTCAAAATATTGTAAGATTTACATGTAATGTCGAACTCAATATTTAGATATATATAATAAAATTTAATAATAGGTGCCGGGTACCTTTTCGAGAAGATTTGCGATTTGATAGGATACACTAGCCATTTTGATATAATTCAAGTTTTTACTACGATGACACTTGAACTCCGAAAAGGAAAAAACATGTGAAAAACTATTTTCTATGAATTAGAATACAAATTAAAGACATTTGAATAGATCCAAAAAACAACCTATTCCTATTGCCAGCGAAATAATCGAAAAATAATGCTCCCAAATCTGTACATACGATTTTTTTTACATTAACTGGCTTTGGTATGCTTTTATACAGCCACGACAGAAGCTATTAAAATTATAGTAAATGATTAACATTCAACCTAATTAAACAGAAAATAAAACATATACATTAAGAATAATATATACAATGATATTTCTAATTCCTTTAAGAACTTATCAATCAAGAAGAATTCAAGAAGAGAATTTTTGATCTTGTAATATATTATACTATAATTATGACTATTTCTGTGGCAAAATTGACAGAAAATAATATGTATTACATTTTTTATCCTTGTTTTTTATTTTTGTTTTTTAATTGTTTGTATTGTTAAATCTTTAATCGCAATTAATTGTTATTTCATAACATTACTACATGTTTCATATTTATTCACCGATAAATCGGTAAATACGCTGTAAACTATTAATGATTCATACTATATGTATACCGTATTCTGGCAAATTAAGGAATTACTATATCATATTGTATGTTAACCGTTTACGTACAAAGTATAAAAAAGTATTATTAATGTTAAGGTTCGAAGTTCTTGAATTGCATATTAAATCAAAAAATTTTTTTACGAACTAGAGCAATTTTTTTCCTTAGCATTTTATGGATATATTTCTCCTTTCTCACTTCGTCATATATAGTGTGTAAGAATTCATTTCCATAAATTGGTAATATAAAAATATTTTAACCCTACGACTTTTACCTCAAGTATCCACCACTAACCATCATGTTGGCTTTCAGAATTCAGATCAAAACTTTGTTTTTTATTTGTATCTGGCAACATTAACGAGTGTTTTTTTTAAGGTTATCTAAGTATTTTGATGTTTAGTGGCTTAATTTTAAAAGTTGTAAAATTGACTTATTTAATTTACTTATCTATAAATAGTAGTTATTTTAAAGGTTAAATTTTAATGTAGAAAATGGATTTATTTATTATTAACAGGTACGATTTACTGATCAATTTATAGTTATAATAAGGTTAAAACAGCATTTGGTACAATGTAATTGGTAAGTCTTGAAGGCATTGAAAATATATTTAATTTAAGAATATATTTTTTTATATAGATATACAGGTTCTAATGAAGAATCAGAACTTTTAGATCAGGAAACATTACATTTACAAAGATTGAAACAGAAAATTGAAGAAAGGAAAAGAAAAAGTATTTTAAATAAAAAGATACCAGAAACTATAACTTTAAAAGAAGAAGATGTATCAACTAAATCAGATAGTATTGAAATAAATAGCACCCACAACGAAAAAGAAGATCTAGAAAATAAAAATGAAAAAGACGAAGCATTGCCCAGTGATATACCATCAAAACTTAGCAAAACAGATAAACACAAAAATGAATTTCAAATTTTAGGAAATACTGACTTCGAAAAGAAAACTAAAGTAAGTTTAATTTTGTAACAATGTAGGTAAGAATTTCAACATAAAAGGAAGTATAATTTTATTTAAAACCATTTTTTATTCATAGATCGAAAGAGTTCTACCATACTGGCTTTCTCATGCATATAGTGTATCTAAAGACTTACAAACGTTAACATGTTCTATAGAAAAACAGAAGTGGCTTGATAATACTCTTAAGACTACATTAATGAAAGAAGGTTTAAAACATTTGTTTCCTGTTCAAGAACAAGTCATTCCTTTTATAATAAATGAACATAAACTACCAGAGCCCTTCAGACCTCATGATATATGTGTCTCTGCTCCAACGGGTAGTGGGAAAACCCTATCATTTGTTTTACCAATAATCCAAGTAAGTTTTTTAAAGAATGGTGTATATTATATTTTATAATGTCCACAGATAACATTTAAAAAAAATCTACTTATTTTTAACATTGTAGGTTTTAATGAATCAACTTGGTCATCATATAAGAGCTTTAGTTGTATTACCTGTGCAAGAACTTGCAGCCCAAGTAGCTAAAGTCTTTAAAAAATATAGTACTAATACTGGACTGAGAGTGGCTCTATTAAGTGGATCTACCCCTTTACATAAAGAGCAACAACAAATAATGAGATATAGTAAGTACTATTTTCTTATACAAACTATCTATTTTATGAATAATTTAAAAAACTCATGATATCTTAATTTTTGCAGCCGAAACATTAGGATGGATTAGTGAAACTGATATTATAGTATGCACGGCTGGCAGATTAGTGGAACATTTACAAAACACTGAAGGATTTTCATTAAAACATTTAAAGTTTCTTGTTATTGATGAAGCAGATAGAATTATGGATAATGTTCAAAATGATTGGCTTTATCACATGGATAAGCATATTAAAATAGAAAGTGATATTTCCAATAAAATCCCCCATTTAAATTGGAACAATATAACTTCACCAAAATCATCAATACATAAGCTTTTATTTTCTGCAACACTGTCTCCAGATCCTGAATTATTGGAACAATGGGGGTTGTATCAGCCAAAACTTTTCTCGTCCGCTCCAATAAATGATTTTACAGATGAGAATACCATTAAAAAATATACAACACCAGATGAATTAGAAGAACAGTACATCATCTGTACAGCCGAAGAAAAACCACTAATTTTGTATCATTTCCTTTTGAACCAAAAATGGGACAAAACTTTATGTTTTACAAATTCTTCACAGTCGGCACATAGATTAACTGTTCTTTTAGATATTTGGGGTAAAGGAAATCTAAAAGTGGCAGAGTTATCAGCGGCATTAGACAGGACGCACAGAGAACAAGTTTTAAAAAAATTCAAACAATCTGAAATTGATGTGTATGTACTATGTATATTCTTCTTCAGTCATACATAATAATTGCATTTTATTCACTAAATATTTGATACTAATGTTGTTTTTTCAGGATTATCAGTACTGATGCTTTAGCTCGAGGGATAGACATTCCAGACTGTAATTATGTTATATCATATGACCCTCCAAGAAATATTAAGACTTATGTGCATAGAATAGGCCGTACAGGACGTGCTGGACGCAAAGGAAATGCTTGTACTATTTTACTTCACAATCAATTGCATATGTTTAAGGTCAATATTTTATAAAAAAAAATTTTATTGTCATCATAAAACAATGTGTGCCGTTCGAAAAATCACTAAAACTTGGTTACAATATGTGTAAAGTAACACACTACAACTCACTGCTGATATAAGACTTAATAATACTCCTCTTTAAGGGGAAGCTTTCGAATGTTTTCTACCATGGTATTCCAAAAACACCCTACTTGTTGGATATTTCAATATAAAATGTCGATTTGATTGTACTCGTAGATTGCATTGTATTGCATTGTATTTTTTTTGTCTCTTTCTGTTGTCTTTTTTACACGCATACTCTAACATTTGTACTATTTTTAAGTGGAAACTTTATTGGTTTATGATTTAGTAATAATTCCTTAATTCTATGTAATAACACACTGTATGTTTCCCAAATATAAATAAAATAAAAATTTTTAATGTTTTACAGGAAATTTTGCAATCTGGAGGAAAAAATGAAATCCCCAAATTGGAGGTAAATAAAGAAATTTTAAACCAACTTTTCGAAGGCTACGAAAATGCTATTCGAGACACGAAGCAATCAATTAACAATGAAATTTCATCAAAAGTAAAGAAATCCATCGAATTGAAAAGAGCAGCTAAACCTAAGTCACGCAAAAGGAAACATAATGAAAATAAAATAACGAATGTGTGACTAGGATAATCTATAAATTTATTGATGCATATAATATTGTTTTATTTATAACTAGTTTTCGCCTGCGACTTCGCTAGCGCGATAGGAGGAGGGGAGGGCTTCGATATCTAGTATAAGAGAGGGGTCTTGTAAATAAAAACGTACTACGTAAATATAAACATATATATATATATTTATATTTACAACATGTAATATAGAGAATATAAGATATCAATAAAAATGGTTTTAACAAATAAACTATGTTAAAAAATAATATATGTTAACTACGAAATGAGTAGGTAATTAAACATTTTAATATAATTTTATAAAAAATATTTAATAAAATACTACTACAAAATAATATTCCAAAAATATATGTACGACACTAATATTTGTTCATATTGTAATACAGTAGTTATAAAATAAGTTGATGAGTTATTTCTAACAATTCCAATGAAATAAATAAGCTCACAAGACCAAAACAAAATGTTAACAACACTACGTAATATTAAAATTTATGATTATTTTTATATATGATTATATTCATAGCTATTTATGTACAAATGGACGTCAAGATTTTCAGACCGAATGATTACTTATTTTATACAGTTTCGAGTTTCACAAGTGTATCCGCACTCGAAATTGACTATTTTAGTGGGATGGCCAAAATTTTTTATTGAAGATATGTAACAACTATATGATTGATAAATAATGAGTATTTTATAATGTCCATGGCTTAACCGCATATATATGTATATACATTGCGTACCTACTTATGGTTCCCTGCATGTATCTAATTTCATTAAATTATGCCACATGTGTATTCTACCAACCTGCATTGGAGCAGCGTGGTGGAATAAGCTCCAAACCTTCTCCTCAAAAGGGAGAGGAGGCCTTAGCCCAGCAGTGGCATTAACAGGCTGTTACTGTACTGTTATGGTTTGTAGTGGAGTAGATTAGGTAGATCTACCTTATTTCAACTTGTAACCTCCGTTGCTGTCATAGTACTCCCTACAATCCTTTTTATTGCAAATAAATGGAATAAGCGAATGATGACAATAAATAAGAACTGGACAACTTAATTCAGTACCTATATTAATAGCACTAATAATATAAACATGGTTGACTAGTTTACAAAAAATAAGTAAGAAACTGTATTTGCTTAAAAACCTCTGTTTTTAAGTAGCACACTGGTAGAAATTTTCGATGTATGTAAGTAATATGAATTAATTCACGATCGCGATTTCCCTGTCACCTGAGGAGCACTACTTTAACTACATAATATAAATTTGTTAAAGGCACATCAATAATATTTTGGTATGCCAGATAAATTTAATCAAAATTATATTAATTTGACAAGAATTGGGCAATATAAACATTACTTTAAAATAATTGAAGCCATGAGTTTAAGTAATTTGCAGTTTAACATTATTGAGTTGATTACTAATTATTCGTATTCATAGGCCATTCATGCATTACTTTTAGCTCTAAAAGTTTTAAAATGCGAAACCCGGAGGTACCATGATGTATAAAGTTACTTAAATTTTTCATTGACATAGCAAATTCAAAAAGCTTTAAAATGCTATATAACACCTTCAATGCCTAATGCCTATAATTGTTTCTTAGTTGGCCATTTCAAAGAATTGTAGAAAGGAATATTAATAGTAAGATATTTTGTATTTTATTTTTAATGTATAATCTCATTTCAACTAGTATTAAAATTGAAGATGTTGTAAATGTAAGCTAAATTTATATAATGAAAAACATCATACTGTCTTTACTATAACATAGTGTAGGACAAGCAAAGATATAAATACTGATAATAATTTTAGTTTTTTTTTTTTAAAGTATGTTTAGATAGAACACTAATTATTATATAGAATACTAAAACATAGAACATAATGGTATTTGTATACTCGAGGTTTCAAATTGTATTATAATTTTTAATATACTCAATTATGTTCTAAACATATTTAAAAAATATTAGCCCGAGTTTATAACTTAAAATGTCTTCAATGTTGTTTCTCACTTTACTGTATATTTTTAATTATAGAAATATGTTATATTTCTTAAAGCGACACACTACACAAATACTCATATCACAATGTAAAAAACATGTTATTCATTTATATAAAAATAGGAATACTATGTATCAACTATCACTTGTTGGAGGCAATAGTTTTCTAAAAAATACTTGGTGGGATGAATGCAACTGTTACAGATACAGAAACAATTAAAATTTAATAAGGTCTTCACTAGCTTTATCTTGAATAATGTCTGTACTATGATAAACATTGTTCTTATCCACACTACTGGTATCTACAGGTTTTGGTGACATTTTTCTTTTTGGTGGTACTGGTACATCTAAAATTCCCATTTGTCCTAAATTTTTACCTTTATCTGTAAACAACTTAACTTCTTTGTTTAATTCAATGTGTCTGGTTCCTGGTGACAACTTCTTTCGCACCGGGGGACTTGGAGCTGCACGAGAAAATGCAGGACGATTGTCAAAAATTGATATATCAATAGGATTTAAATTATCAGCTAAGATTGATGATGTTTTACTTTTTTCTAGAGTATAACTTTGGTCCACCTTGGCCTCTTCCTGTTTGGACTCACTTACATAAAAAGTGGTTTTATTCATATACTCTGCATGTAAATGTTTATATGCTTGTACATCAGATTTACTTCGTTCAAGTGTGAAGGCACCATTGGTATGAAGATGACAACTAAATGAAGTAGTGTTCAATGTACAAGCAGGAACAGTTGAAAATGGTTCAGCCGGAGCCCATAAACAAGCACCATCATTTCTTGGCACTAACAAAAGAGGATCCTGAAAATATTTTTCAGTTGATATTGGCATAGCTAATATTTTCATCACAGATGCTACTTGAAAATACCACTTATGATTTGACAAGATTTTTTTTATTTATTTCTTTATTATTTGACAATATACAATTTATTTAAGTTTTTATATAAAAATAGTTAATTTTTGCATTATAATTTAAATATTTTAGATCATTCTCTCCGGTAGCTCACTGGATTTTTTAAGGGACTTTCATCACTATTGAAATATAAAAACATGGAACAAACATGTAATTTACCTTGCCAGTAATAGAAAATATTTTCGATTGCAGAGTATGAAGTCGATTTCTTAAATACTCATAAGAACATTGGCGTAGCTTCATAACCCATTGAACTACATTATCTTCACTACGAGCAGCAAATATATGTTTTTTTTCTGGCTCATCTCTGTAAAGATTTGAATATAAGTTAATTGCATAAGCTATATGTTTTCTGTTACAGGCTAGAAACATAAATAGTACCCAAAATTATTTTTATACTTACATAAATGATATAGAAAATGAAAATGATATACTTTGTCCATGTTCCATTTGTATTGAAGAGTTTTCTAAAACAAACATTCCAGCAGGATTTCTAGTATCGAACTTTCCCATTTCACTTATTTTAAAATAAAACAAAAAATTGTTAATAAGTCGAAACCACCTCTCCTTAAAAACTGAAATTAACATTTAACATGTTTAACATTTACAATGTAATAAATACATATAAATATTCCTTTTTAAGCCACAAAATTTACAACAGAGTAGTAAGAAATGCAATTTATTGAATGTATAATTAACATTTTTCAACATTAAGCAAAGTAAATTTGAAAAACACAAGCTTGATTTTAAAATATTTTTTAACACTAATGAGAAAGTATTTTAACAGTGACAAGCTATTTCATTAGCTCTTTATTATTCCAGTTAGCTCTTTCTTATGTCTATTTTTCTTACCTGCTTGATTTCGGTAACTTCCATTTGAAACCTTTTTGTAGTTTAATCTTCCTTCTAACACACAAGGTTTATCGCTCAGAAGAGCAAGTTCACGTATATTGCATTTCATTGGTGCAAGAGTCAAAACGCTATACTATGACTCTCCAAAAACAAGTTAAATCGTCAATAACATAAGGCGTTATGGTATTTTCTAATGTAATTTAATAATAATCGAATGATTAGAATGCCAACGCAGTTTTGAATGACACTGCAATATTATAAAATTAAATTATAACTAAATTCATACAACTTTACAAGGTTCCAAATGTTCTATATTTATTTTAACCTTGATTCTTGAATACTTGATTATACTTTGGCTTTTGGTAGTTGGGCGATGCTAATTGTCAAATGCTGTCAGACTCACATCACAATAGGTAGGTAAATAAAAACTCAAAGATCCTATCGTACAAGGAACATCTCTTCAGTATCATACAGTCGTGTAATTGTATATGTGTCGAATTCGGATACTCTTATTTGTTTATTTAGAAGCATGACATCAGTAATAAAATTACAAATTAAAAGTTTATAAATATATAGGCAAAAGTTGCCATACTTATAGGTAACCGACATGCAAAAATGATACTAAGCATCTAAAATAATAATAAAAGAAAAAATTAAAATTTAAAACAATTTGGAAGTATAAATAAAATAAAAGTGGTATTAGTATTACAACATAACAACACTTATATTTACTTACTCTTTTTTATTATATGTTTTCTTGCTTGTGTTTTTCGTTGTTCGTTCATTTTATATGTATTATTTTTATTCTTTAGTTAAGATTAAAGCATAAAATTATTATATATTTAAACATACAACATACTTTAGTATTATGCAGTAGCACATTGTAAGTTGACATGAATCATAATCGGTTTTTTTTACGGCTATTAAAATTCAGACTCGTTTGTTGTCAAACCGTAATAACAATAATTTTCACCTGACTACGGAGCGTGTATGTAAGTAGTGAAATGTATGAGACGTAAAAAAAATATGCATGTGTACTGAGATCTTGAACCCCTTTTTTAGATAAGTGTGCCTTTATACATCTTTGTATGATTATTTTTCATGTTACACTAAAAATAATAAACAAACAACTAAGATGCAATCTGCACTGCCGTAAACAGAGTTCAATTAACACATTCGCATCCTCATACGCTATGCCGTCATACATTGTGTTAGTGAACCCTCTAGGACGGTTCTCGGCAATACATATAATAATAGCCTTGAGCCCACGTCGTGGGTTGTTGGTATACGGTAACTAGTCGAGATAAAAAACGCTTGAATATAGTTAAATGTGATATTTTTCGGATGGTTTAGCTATAAGCAGTATTTTTAGAGGCGTTCACGTGTTTAGTGGTAGTGATAACTTGCATTCAATGAAAAATGAGTAAGTAAACAAAAAAATATTTCACTCGCTGCGATCCTGTAACAGTAGAATAAATTCTTCGAAGGGATATCATTCCAACGAAATAGAAAATGATTCTCAAATTTGTGATTTTATTTTGTTTTCTACTTATTCTAAATTTCATAATTTTCATTACTTAGGCATGTTTAGAAACTAAATAAAATTTTAAAATGACAGTTTTTTTAATTTTAGATCAAAATTTTATTTATTATATTAATTTTATTTATTATATTAATATATATTAATGATTAATAAATATGATACGTTCTAAAACATTCAAGCAAAGTCCCGGCTTTCCGTCGCATTGGTCGCATAGAGGAGCGAACGAACTCTTTTTTTTTCCGTGCACCAACATTTGTGCATCTCTTTCGTTTAGTTCGCCCATCAGCGCCTCTAGGCAAATGCTCAGGCAAATGAAGCCTTGCTTGTATTGGCAAATCAAATCCTAACTCTTCATGAGCTACAAGACTATGCTGAGTTTAAAGTCATAAAAATTATTTTTCCTGCAGTATTTTTTAAATAAAAGAAAAGCATTGACCATCATTACCTCCATTAGGTGGGTTATAACTTTTTTATACCACCTCAGACATTTATGCTCGCAAGTGTAGTATGATAGCATTTGGTCATGATAGTCAATTAGCTTCATATACTTTGTATACATAGCCACAAGTCTTGGTTTGTTCTTCAATTGCCCTCGACGATTTGTTACAGTAATCAAATCGGCATTATATTTGTTGGAATGGGCCAGTGTATAATACGTTGTTCTTGTATAGTCACGTAGTAGTGCTTCCATCCACGTTCCAACAACAACTGACTTCTCTCTGCTCGGGTCGGTATTTATATAGTATCGTTGCCATGGTAACGGAGACAAACGAATGATCTTGTAGGGTAGTTTATTAATACTGACATACACTACATTCAATGTATAATACGTTGTCCTTGTATAGTCACGTAGTAGTGCTTCCATCCACGGTCCAACAACGACTGACTTCTCTCTGCTCGGGTCGGTATTTATATAGTATCGTTGCCATGGTAACGGAGACAAACGAATGAGCTTATAGGGTAGTTTATTAATACTGACATACACTACAGCTAGTATTTGTCTTTTGTCTTTCCAAGCAATTACACAAAGTCCATTCTTATTCATGATAGCCAATTCTCCTGTCTTTATTTTTTCTTGTTTAATTTGTAATGGTGTGCCTTTTCTATTTAAATTTATTGTGCCTGTGCTGTATATTTGTAGATTTTCTTCTGCCAACCCTACACTTATATAAAAACTATCTGTATATAGACTATGACCCACATTTTGAAAGGTTCGTGTGAGATGTAGCACTACTTTATTTACGTATTTTGTACCTCCAGCTACCGTATCAGCAGCACCTGCATATAAATGGATCTGTACTGCTACTCCTATTTGATCGGCAAGTACGTAAAATTTTAGTCCATGTTGATGTCGTTTTCCCTTTAAATATTGCCTGAACTTCAGGCGACCTCTCCAGAGCATCATGGATTCATCTACAGCAAAGTGTTCAGACGAATAATATATTTCAACCGTTCTTTTATTTAAAAACTCAATGATGTATTTCACCTTACCATAGCTCACATTACTTGTCATATTTTGCACATAGATCACTCTTAAAATTTGAATAAATCGGTTTCTTGACATTTTTGTTGTGAATATCCGTTGGTTAAAAAATATATTTTTTTTCCAGTAATGAACTAATCTGTTTATTTTAATAAATCCCATAAGGAAAAGAAGCCCGAGAAACAATAATAGCTATTGCATGTCAAGTTCTTTCCATGTCGCCGCTCTTACTTGTGAATTAGATTGACGTTTTAATTCATTCCCGTAATCATTTGAGCATTTCAGAAGTGTTTCTAGAAAACTCATCGACATTATTGCTCTGAAATAGTCAATTGGTTCATTTCCGAGATGTACTTTTAGTCCTGGATTGCCACAAAATTGAAATAGGTTTTGATTTTCCGGAAATGGATTATCCATTCTCCAACCCATTTGTTCATCAACTTCTCATCTTTGTACATCATAAAGTTCATTATCAAGGTTTTCCTGCGTTTCGTTCATAGAGTATAGAGGCTCCTCTTCCTCATCAAAATTTTCTTCATAGTCTCCTTGTAACAATCCAATAAGCTCTGCATCGGACTTAGGGTTATTTTCAATAATTACCTCTCCATGAACAGGCTGGGAATCCTCTCACATAAAGAGAGTATTTTCAATATCAGCTCCAATTTCAACTGAAGTCGAAAGGTTGGGGTCCTGAGACAGATCCATATTCGATGCAGCAGACATTGAAGCCATTGGGTCTTTAAACGGATTTATATTACTCCTCTGAAAACAGAATAGTAAATGGATATTGTAATGTTCACCCCTTAACCGTCCTTTAACTCAAGGCGGAAGATCAGTATTACAAATTAAATAACATATATTATGTTTTATATAAGGAGCAAATACTACAAATTGTCACTTTATCGCAATTGAATCGAAGCGTAATCGTTGCCGTTTATTCGTTTCCCTATTATTTAATTTAATTATCGACTATTAGTATAACTGCCTCGTCAAGTGGCTACATGTGCTCCTGAGGAGAGCTCCGCTGAGCCATGAGCGGGGCACACCACGAGAGAGGCCGCAGATGCGTTATATCAATACAATCCCGCAGCCTCTCCGATCCGTGTCGAGGACGACCATCGCAGTGTAGTGCATCCCGGGTTCAAATCGGTCGGGAGGTCGGGAAAATAAAGTTATTGAGTTTTTCTGCCGAAAATTCTAATAATAGCGAAGATTCAGTAGCAGCCTGGAGTCTGGAAGTTGGAAGTGTGTACACTCCCATGCCTCGGAAAGTACGTAAAACCATTGGTCCTGTGACTGAACCCTTGCCGTTCAATCCGATTATGAGAGTTAGAGAATAGAGAGTGCACCTGTGTTTGCGCATACACTTTTATACTATGTTTCTTGCGTATAAAAGTTAACACTTAAATTTTTTGTTTTAATCTATCCTGTTATGTTACCATCATAACGATTTGGTTCTGATTCGAATAAATATAGAATATTCAAAGTTGAATTGAATCGGCACGTATATAGCCCCAGCTCTATGTACAAACACCGTATTCACTTCGCGCCAATACCAATATATACATATATTTATATTTATTAAGCATCAAGAAGTGAAACTGATTATATAAAAACCTCGAATTGGTCTTTTTAAAAATAGAACACGAAGTCATATAAATTGATGTAAATAATTCACTCAATTAATTTTAAAAATCCAAACACATTAAAACACATTCAACAAATCACAAGTCGCGCCAATAATGCATTAATTATTGAACCTTTTTATCCATTAACAAAATGACGGTTTTAAATTAGCGCGCGTCTTTTTTTTTTTAATAACGCTGTTGTATGGATCAAGGAACCTCCTTGCTATATTCTATTTTCCCACGCTCCACGATGTTTTCCTAGATGATAGACGGATAGATATATATTCATATATACATAATATATATTCATATTATAAAATACAAATTAATACATTATTGTAGATGTATGTACACTACAGATATTACTCATTTCTGATAACATATGATTTTCAAACAAAAAGGAAGTTTATATTTAGCTAATATAGCTTGACTGTAAAATCATAATATACATATTTAAAAAAAAATATGAAAAAAGCTAATCAATGAAGGCAAATACTTACCAAAAAAATATTTCTCGCCAAAGCAGGATAACAAATTCGCGTACAACAAGAGAGTAGATTTTTTTTATGTTTCATTTCTAACTTCACAAAGATTTTATTTTTTATTTCTTGCCGGGTTTTTCAAATTTTAATCATTATAATCCTCGTTGTTCTTGATTCAGAGAACGACACGTTGTTCCACTAGTGAAATTAAGAGTTGAAAGTGAGACATCGACATCTAAATTGTCAGCCATTTCTATTAATACGTGTGATCTAACAGCAAAACAAACTAACGTGCGGTACAACGTACACCGCACCGTGCTAAGGCAACCACGACGCCGTCTCTCGTTAGCGGCGCCATGCCGTTCATGGTGGCCGATACCGCACCGTAGACATGTGTCCACGGCCTAACGTGACGATTCAAAAATCCCCTTATGAGCTTACTTGAAAGATTTGATTCGATTTTTTTGCGTTTGATCTCTAAATATTTACGCATATTTTATAATCATGTATGGCTTGCCAATTAAATAAAAGAACATGTTAATAAAACTATTTGCATATATTTACTCATTTATTTTAACCTTTTAGTACAAAATAAAACTAGTACACAGGGATACATCTCAAACCTAGCATTTGCAATGTTGAAAAGTCCGAGGCTTACGACAATAAGTCTTCTCATTTGTACTATTTTAGACACTAACGTCACACTGATTAGCTCATTTCCCCATTAAAAAAATAAATGTTAGTCAAAACTGAATAATGTAATCACTCTTGGACTTAATCTCGAAACGCTTAATTGATTGCCAATATACACTACCTTACTACTGGTACTTTAGAACCGATTTAAAAGCTAACTTATTTTACAAATACACAATTTTGAGGTTTGGAGCGGCATTGGTGAATTTTACAGGCACAATCAAACCAGTGCACTCCAATGTTTATAATACACATAACGACCTGTTATATCATAGTATTGTTATTAGAGTTTATCGTCTGTATAAAGATAAATTAAATAAGTGCATATTAATAATATAAAAAATCAATTTAGGCCTATAGAGATTATGATAGTTTATAGAATAAAAAGTGTAATAAAATTAGAAGTCGTTTATGTATTATAAGCATTATAATATCTTAAAAATCTCATTCACTGAACGCAATTTTTGTCGGTCTTAATTATAACCATTGCTCATGTTTTATATTACTTTACACTATCATATTAATATAATCTTGAAAATTCTTACTTACGTTGTAATAGTGCACCAAACGGATATGGACATTTATTAAATAAAGAATTACAACATGCAAAAAAAGAACGAAAAAAAGTTCACTTTCTTTTAAAATGTCTCTAGCGTTTAATCTACAAATTTTCAGCGAAAGTGATTACTGATTAAAATACAATAGCAATGCCCATACCCAACTCTTTAAACCCCTTTACACAAATACATGCGTAAAGCTGCCAATTATGAAATATATAAAATCTTATTGGATCAATCTTTAAAAATAAATTTAAAACTTTAAACGTTTTAATTATACCAAATAATTTTAATAAAACGGACACTTAAAATGAGTAACTAACAAATATATTCATGAGATAAATCGTCTTCATGATTTTAAAAGTAAGTACATTTCATAATATTTTTAATAATACAGAAAAAAGTCAATAATTATTACATAAACACATGTATGAAGATTTTAATTTTAACTTTGTAAAGCCTTATTGCTAAAAGGCGGATAAATCTTCGTGAGCTTTTAATCGTGTAAAAATTACATACAGGAATATCGATATAGCGCCGGTGATTTACAACTACGAAAACCTCGAAGTACATAGACCCTGTTCTAGCAATAACTACGTATAATTTCTGAATATTGGCTCGCATGCATGTTATACTAATATCTTTTTACAGTGTTAATAAGGCATTTATTTCTTGGTTTGTTTTGTGGCTATTACTTATTTAAATACAAGTTTGTTCCTATATTGATAAATGAACACTTATAGGTAATTAATTATTGTTTTATCGCAAATATTTCACAGAATGTTGACACGAAATATATATTGTAAAATTGTATGATGAACATTATGCATGCTAACCACGATTTTACACCGATCGTTTATTACCAGTGAAGCCCAAATTAAGGATATGTATCTTGCTTACATTTTTTTTTTATATATAATAATATACAATTATAAATAATAATCATACCCGACGGGTTTAGTGTTTGTAAAAGGCGTAATTGTACATAATATATAAAAACATTAAAATAACTTAGAAATTTAAAACACTTTTTCCATAAACCTATTTTCGGGCTTTAGCTAGTTTGGTTGCGTCACATGGCTAGTATACGCGTGCGTCAAATATACAATAATGCTCATTTGATGTTTTTATAGTCCGTTATGTTCGTTAAGAGCGACATTGTTATTAATTATTTTTTCGATAACATTTATTTAAACATAATGTGCAAATATTAATTTTGGCACAACATAATTGTAAGTTGTCTTATTTCTGTAAATAAATATGAAATCTTCGGAAGTTTATTCTTGTAATTTTATTAATAGCCATTTCTCATTTGAGAAATGTCTTAAGATTTTATAAACAACAGACCCAAGCATAATCAAACGACTTGTGGTTACCTATATTCGACGAGATACGCCTTGTATTTTAAATGTTTGGAAACATCTTTGAAAACATAACATAAAAAATGAAACATTTCGTGTCTGCCTGATTTATAATCGTATAAGAAATTTATGACTCCCATAATTAAGATTATTATTTTAGAGTTCGAAAAATATTTAAATATTAATTTGAAACAAGAAAATTTCAATGTAAAGTTCTTTCAAGACTATTTTTTACTGTGTATGAATTTAGTATTGAAGACTTTATTTAATAATTATCCTTTTTTACTTAAATTATAGTTGAAAGAAGTGGTTCAGGCGAAAACTTTTTGCGATTTTATGTAATGTAAAGGTTTGGCTTTATTTAATCACTAAGTAATAAATTAAGTACCTTCATTCATTCATTTTATACTCATCCAATAGTTACAACGAACGAAAAAAGATATCTAAAAATGATTTAATGCATGTAAAAATGCTAAATGACCACCAAACAATTTGTATATAACTATAATTGTTTACATATCACATGTTTTACGTAAACTTTTGTATTGCATGTATATCAGATAATCACTCAATTTAATTCATGTATTGCTTAAGGCTCACTGTACATCTACTATTCTGTCTCGTTAAGAATGTACCATTAAGGCAGCGGTTATGATGTCAATATTAGGAATATTCTAATATTTTAATCATTATTTTATAATTGAAAATTTTTCAAATGTCGACCACAATTTTACTAGCGTTTTATTTAATTAATTTATATTTACAATTTATTTATTCACACACGTCGTCGAGTTTTAAGATTTCTCAAAGAAATGATTCACATTATTCAGGCTGAGCTCTCCATAAAACATCAAAAACGAAACACAAAAACAATAAACGACCGATGCGAGAACGAATCGCACAGATACCGAATCATGTATTTCGAACACTAACACCTAAATGAACACATGAAATACAAATCCGTCGCGGCGCGATAGACGTTCGGGCGTGCCGAAAATGAACGACAACATAAACCTAATATTGATAATTACAATTCTTAAACATAAAATAAACTCATTAATATACATAATTACATTATATATTCGAAAAAAAAAATTAACAAAATTGATAGTCAACATTCGAGAGGAGCACGATCGACAGTAACGTCGCGTACGCGATCGCAGCGCCTCTCGAGTGGCAGTGTTCGATTACGCTAGGCAGCGGCGGGGCCCGCTAGGAGCAGCGCTGGTGCGAGAAGTGACACAAGTCGCAGCGCTAGATGCGCGGGCGTCACATCGGCGGGCGCTCCCAGTCGACGGCGGCAGGCGGCGGCGCACCGCTCCACGCGCCCCACCGCTCGCGTCGGAAGAAGCGCTTCTTGAAGTGATGCGGCGGCTGCGGGGACGGCGAGCGGGTGGCGCTCGCCCCGCCCGCGCCCGCCGCGGCCACGGGGGCCACGCGCGCGTCCGCCGCCGCGCCCGCCGCGCGGCTCTCTCCGCCGTCGGCGGGCCCGCGCGCGGCCTCGCCGTGCCCGATGCCGGAGTCGGGCGACGTGTTGCACGCTTCGTCCGATCGTCGCCGTTTGTCCTCCATCGCCGTAGAAGCGAAAGATATTATCTGATCGAAGCGAAACGCTATTCGGTCCTGCCACTTGCTCTCTTCGACTTCTTCGCCGCCCTCGCCTTCTGAAACGGTCGAGATATTCATAAGTTTCGATCGCTCCCCTGCGCGTGCGCGTGAGGTGTGCGGACGAGAATGTCACCTGGAGGCCGCACGGCGTCCGGTAACTCGTCGACGAGCGGCGTGGAGGTGTTGGAGTGCGGGTCGGGCGGCGGGGTGCGACGACGGCCGGCGTCCTCGGGTTCCGGCGCGCCACCTGCCGCTCCGGCGTTGGTGCCGCGCCCACTCCAATATTCCGATGCTAAAACTCGAGCTTGCAGACAAGCGGCGAGGCCTATTCATAAAAATATCGCGTTGTAATTTATTGTCCATATAAATTTCATTAGGATGCAAATACGAGTACTTTGAAGAAGCTTTTCTTAAGTTAATAAATATTAGAAGTGTGTTGCCATAAGCGATACTTACCCTCAAGCGGTTGATTTGAGGAGACGGGTTCATGGTAGCGAGCGCTCATATTAACAGTTGCGTTAATAATGCTTTGATTTGATATTTCTAGCGTGCGTTCAATCTCTCCGTTAACAAGGTCACCGATGGTGCGAGCACCAGGCGCCGCAAGCCTTTCTTGTGACAAATGTCGGCGGAGTGCAAGTTTTGCCGGAGAAACCTAGACATACAACCAAAAAAATACAAGTTAAGTAATTTCCATGAATCAAGAAAATCTATATTCAGCATTTTAAATATATTAAATAAGGCTCTTAAGTGAATGAAGACAATTCGAGATATCTTATTAATATAATCGCACCTGCGTATAGTCTGGTTGCGCGGCGTGGTGATGGCGCAGGTCAGAGACACGCTGCTCGGGGTGAACGTGCGGACGCCCGTCCCGCCGCTCGTAACCGAACCGCTCGCGACGCACGTCTCGCATGTCTCGGGAGTCCCGCACGTCGCGCACGTCCCGCAGAGCGCGCGAGTCCCGCACGTCCCGCACGGCGCGCGCGTAGGGCGAGGTGGCGGGGGGCGCGGCGGTGAGGGCGGGGCGCGCCGCGTACTGCGCGCCGGTCCCGCCCGCCGCCGGCCGCACGTACCCGTTAGCGTACGCGTGGTTGGGTACCGTCTGTCTCGGCTGTCACAAAAAAAAAATTAAGAATGCGATAACACTATGAAATAAAGAAACATTACTTTATAATAATATGAGATTTACTATTTAATTAAACACATTTATTTATATTTTTATTTTATGGGCCGTGCTCTTTGTAATTTTAAGTTTAGTTTAGTTTTTGAAAATAAGATATTTAATTTAAATAAAAACCTTTTCAAGTTACAAAAGCCTTTTGGCTAAATACATATATTAAAGAAAAGCGATATTATTTAATTTGTAAATAAATTACGAATATAAATCAAACACTTTGGCATCGAAGTTGTACTTATATTGGTAGCACATCAGCAATATATACCAATTCCAAAATAAAATTTAGAATTAAAAAAGGACAATGTACCTCTAGCCGTGACGCTTTCCGCTGCTCTTGGTCTTCATTAAGCACCGATGTAATTATACTTTTGAGCCTGTCTTCGAAATTGATCACTTTCGGTGATTCCTGAACCTTGGAAACAACGTTGAGAGGTTTCTGGGACTTGACGGGTGACTGTCTCGCTAGGGGAGGCGGCTGGACGCTGCGTTGTGGTTGCAGTTGCGCGCGATGTACGTGAACTGTCTTCGATTGCCTAGACATTAAAAAAAGTATTGTTATTATATAATCATACGACTAAAAATTTCTAGTAATAAAACTTAATTGTTTAAAATAGAACTCAAACAACACGTTAGACGTTATTCAACACATTCAGGGTTGTACCTATGATCCATATGTCGGTCTGCTTCCCTCGCATAGCCGTTGACTATCACGTTCGGTTTTGATATCTTCGCAGCCTCTATTTGTCGACCAGTTTCTAGAATTTTCTGTGCGAGAATTTCGGGATTCTGTTCTTCGATTTTACCCACATCTGGCACATCTGGCCATTCTTGGGAACGTGATCTATGCTCTCTTGACTTCCTCGGTTTCGAGTTGACTGTGTGCGGCTTGACGGTGGCAACTGGAACCGTCGGAGTCATTACTTTTTGCTCGCTGGCCCTTTCCATCTGTATGATCTCATTCTGCAGATGGCCAACTTGTGCGTGAAGTCGTTTCCTATGTGCTAACGTGGCCGATATCTCTTTTAAAATACAATCGTGTGCTATGTTTTGTGTAATTTCTACATCCGGAGGTATATGTCCTAGCTGTCTATACTTCTCTGTTATTTCATAAGTTCGTTGTTTCACTAACATAGCCTGTTCAGCCTCTATACTGTTTACCTGAAATATGTCATTTCATGAGAACAATACCCATCGGCGAACAATAATATTTAAATAGTCATAAACAAATTACCTGGGCCTGCAATTTACTAGCTTTACTTTGCAACTCTTTATGGCGCCCCACGATCTCTTTAGCCTTCGCCAGGAGATCGACAGTGTTGTTGGCGTGAATGCCAAGCTCGCTCATTCGCGCTTTCAGTAGCGCAACGCTGTCGCTAATCAGCACATTGATCTGTTTATCCAACTGTGAAGCACGGGACTTCAATTTTTGATTTCTCTCCTACATAGCAAAATAATGTCAATTACTTTTAACATAGAAACAACTTTGTGAACATAGAAAACAATAAGAAAATCTATTTATCAGTAATCACGACGAACAATGTAAAACGAGACGTACCTTTTCTTTATCTATCTGGTTGCGGATGTCGGCGGCGTACTCCGGCGTGTTCATGCGGCGAATGAAGGCGAGGTACTGGTCGCGGAACATGTCGAGCAGCAGCTGCAGCGAGTACGGTGCGTGCGGCGCCTGCGGGATGTCCAGCTCCGAGTGCAGGCGCTCCGCCGGCTGAAGCTGCACGCCCAGCGCCGACAGTCGCTGCTCCACGCAGCCCGGCGGCGGCGCCGTCACCTGCAACGTGCTCGGGTGAGTCGCGGGTCGGAATCACAAATGTTTGCACCGGTAATAAGAAAAGCTCGCGTGTCTCAAGATTACGCGAGCGACACTAACGGCGCCATTGTGCAGCGTGGAGGCGAGCGTGGTGGAGTGCAGCAGGTCGAGCCCGGCGATGGCGGCGGGCGCGGCGCGGCGTCGCTTGGCGCGCGCCACGCGCCGCCGCGCTCCTCCCGCGCTCGCGCTGCGCTTGTTCGTCGCGCGCCGGTTGCGGTCTGCGGGACGTGCAATCGTGTTACAAGTGCGTGCTAACATTGGTAATACATATATTGCCCGCTCCTCCATTTGTATATCTATCGGAGGGCCACATTTCAAAAGAAAAAAAACTGTAGCGGGGACTTTGATATATAGTATTGCGATACTGACTGGAGTGCGGCGAGGAGGCCCAGGGCGCGCCCCACTCGCGAGGCGCGGGCTCCGGTCCGGGCGGCTCGTCCGTGCCGCTCGACTCCTCCTCGCTCTCGTCGCTGGAGCGCCGTACCACCCGCCGCTTGGCGGCCGCGGCAGCGCGCGCGCGCGTCCGTCCCACCTCGCCCCTGGACACGCTAACGGTTAATCGATATATTTGATAGCTAGTAGTGATTGAGTAGAAACTAATATCGTTCAAATTCAAGAGGGCGATATGACACCACGCGGGGGAGTACCTGATGGGGCGGGGCCGCGCCAGCTTGCGGCGCCGCTCGGGCAGCGAGGCGGTGCTGTGGTTGCTGTTCCCGTTAAGCAGGTCCGGCGTGGGCTGTCTCGTGGGCGGCGCGCTGGCGTTACGCTTGTCGTCGTCGCCGGCCTGGCAGCCCTGTGCACAGCGGACATTCACACGTGCCGTAACTCTAAATCATTTTTCGTTACGCGTTACACAGAATACCTACGAGTACGTCGAACGAAACGCTCGTTCCGATGTATCGACATAAGATTCCGATATGGATTAAAATACTACATTATATTCCAAGTTATAATGCGATAAGCTCGAATGTACTATGACCGATCAGTTTTATGAAATAGATCGTATAGCCTTTTTACAAAATATATAAATGTATGATAAATATAATCGATTAATTATACTCTATATAACAAACAACAATGAGTATATATTCATACATAATTAGATTGTGACGAGTTTGACCCGAATAATCTTAGATAAATATATCATATGACTACTTATAAACGACAGTGCAATATAATATTATAATACAGTAAAGTGAACAATAAGAAAGATTATATGATTGGAAACAGACCCTTTTGCTGACCTTGAGTTTCGGATTTTTCAGTCTTTGAAAGTATCTCTCCAATTTGGTCCTATCTATTATATGTAAATAGTAAGATACTGGTTTTCCCGTCCACGAGACGTTGCCCTTGAGCGGCGACATTTCGCTCACGTGCATGATGGTCCCTATGTCGCTCAGGTTTCTGTCTGTTATCCTAAAATTCAGCGGGCAGAAGCTTTTCGATGATACAATTTTGGCTCCGTCTTTTAAATCTGCGAATCTTTCTTTCAATTGGTGATCGACATGTGGGCCAAAAGCGAAGTTGTTGACAAATACGATGGTAGCCGAATTTATTTTCTCTCTATGCTCATCCATCAAAAAATCTCCCTTTATTAATTTATATTCTCCATATTTTTTTCCGTACCATCTCATCCACATTCTAAAGTGTAAATCCATGCTCTGTAAACAATCAGAAATCAAAAATAGTTTTATCCAATTTCTTGTAATCTTAAGTAAGTTATAAAATAAGATATATTAATATTATAAATATAAATAGTAAATATTACTATTATGATTATGTAACGAGTCAATGACGATATAATCATAAAATATGCTTTATTTTTAAACAGTTAGAAATAATTATTTTACAAATTTTATATCGAATTTTTATTGTAATTCATTGATAACACATTTGACAGTAAAATAGAAAAGTAAGAAATATGATAATTTTAGTATTGAGTAATAAAATAAAATATAGTTTTCGAACAATACATTTACTTTTTATTATGCCATGTGGTGCCAAAAAAGTAAAATTGAGTCAACCCATTTTAAACGATGATTGTATTTAGATCCTAAGACTTTTTAGTTAAAACTTCTATGCTAGCGGGTAGCCGACCGGCCAGCAAAATCATTTCCTTGGGGGATTATCTCCAAGTTGTTTTGTTTGTTTGCCAAAGTTGTCGTCTAGCAGTCTGCGCCGACTCCATATAATACGGAATAAATTACACCGAATGATTTATTAATAAATGATACACACCTCAGCATATTTGCTAGGTACTTCCGCTTTCTCGACACCGAAGCAGATGCGGCAGGGCGTGGCGGCGGCCATCTGCAGCACCACCTGCCCCACGCCCGAGCCGAGGTCCACGAACACATCCTCCGCTGTTATATCGATCTGATCTATCATCTGACAGATCAATTCGTAGGACGTTTCGCCGTATACCTGAAATCAAAATCATCATTTTAGATAAACTTGTTCATATATTACGGAGTGCAAATGATGTCTGTGAACATACATTTTTTTATTAATCTTAAGTGATGGTATATCATATGTCCCCCGAAGGTGAAGGTTTAACTTTAATATTTAAAAAAAATATCATTTAAAATATAAGACTCGGATCATTATGTTATATCTAAGACAGTCTTATTAAATGTGGAAAAAGATATTTGGTACTAATATTTTTATATATATATCAATGTAAAAAATAAATACCTCGGGTGAAAAAGGTTCGTATTGATTTAGTTTGTCAGGATCCGAAACAGCTTGGTTGTATGTCTGTTGGAGAATGTGTTTCAGTAGACCTCTGGAAGGATACTTGTTCAAACGCTGGGCTGGCAATGAAGTACCCTTTTCCTTTAAAAATAGATTTAAATTAAATTAAAAATATATCTATAACGATTTTGTATTATTTCATTGCAATTATATTAGTTACTAATTAGTAATTATATATATTATATATATACGTATCGTCTGTGAATAATATCCAGGGACATTATTCACACGCGGCCATCTGATCCTAAACTAAGCAGAGTTTGTACTATGGAAACAAAACAACTGATATACTACATATACTACTTTTCTTTTGTAAATATGTACATACTTATATAGATAATTACACCCAGACTCAGGACAAACAGACATGTTCATGCAAACAAATGTCTAACCTGGGTGGGAATCGAACCAACAACCTTCGGTGTGAAAGGTAATCTACCAACCACGCCAACCGGCCCGTCATAAAATAAACATAAAGTAGTTTTAAAAGAATATCTCTTTCTTGTTAAGTTCGATCAAACTTATTCGGTACATTTTGAGGCTGCATTTATAATTTAAAGTTTATCAATGAATAAAGAATTTCAATAAAAAAAAACTTTTCAGCCTTGACATTGACAACGTCAAAATGCTCGAACGATAAAAGCACTTGATCGCATATAGGAACAATGTAGTTAGCCTTGTGTTCGATTACGTTTCGTGATTGATACATACCTACACAACTATTTTAATAACGTAGGTAACCTTAACAATTTTTCGAATATATTATTTTATTTATGGATAAAATTACTTATCATATGTGCATTTATAAAAACGAAATAAAAATGCAAAAACATGTTTATTTCGTTTTTATTTATTACTAGCTAATGACCGGTTTTCGTTGCAATACATGTTTAATATATTGTTTTGAGCAATTATCCGATACGGCTCGCACGACACCTATTGTACTATGCCAAGAACCTAGTCTTTTTTATGAAATAGGCAGGCGAACGGGCACCTGACGGTAATGGAAGTCACAACCGCCCATAATCATTGGCACTATACGAAATATTAACCATTCATTATATTAATTATGTCCCTTTTGTCTTACATTAAATTACAGTTTACAACCCACCCTTCAAACCTAATAAACAATAATAAGTATTGCCGTTTGGCGGTAAAATATCTAATGAATGTGTGGAACCTACTTAGGCGGGTTTGCACAAAGCCTTACCACCAATTACCAACAAATGTACAAAGTTTCACCTCAAAAGGATACGGATCAAACTTTTTTTTTATATAAACATAACATTCGATCTAATAAGGTAAACCCAACTGCTATGTATTTAATTACGACAGTCAATTTAGTTTAGCACATTTAATTTCACGTGGAATTTAGTAAAATGATATTTTTTAAGCAATGTACATTCTAAGCCCTACTGGTGGTAGGGCTTTGTGCAAGCTCGTCTGGGTAGGTACCACCCACTCATCAGATATTCTACCGCAAAACAGCAATACTTGATATTGTTGTGTTCCGGTTTGAAGGGTGAGTGAGCCAGTGTAATTACAGGCACAAGGGACATAAAATCTTAGTTCCCAAGGTTGGTGGCGCATTGGATATGTAAGCGATGGTTGACATTTCTTACAATGCTAATGTCTAAGAGCGTTGGTGACCACTTACCATCAGGTGGCCCATATGCTCGTCCGCCTTCCTATTCTATAAAAAAAAAAAAAAAAAGCGACATAAAAAAAACAAGAGAGGGCTACTAGGACGTGTGTGAACTATTTTAACACTCAAACTTAATAAATATTGTTTCAAACGTTTGATTAATACCTGAGCCCAGTGAAAAGTAATGCAAGCGAATAAAAGCTCAACATAAACTATAAGTAGGTCAAATACTTTCAGTTTTCTGGGGCACTCTTCTTACTTTCGACGTTATGACTTTTGTTTTTATATTTATAACATTTTGTACAAGTGTTTGTACCCGCTGCTAAACTACACGTAAACAAAGTGTATTTTGATTACAGATACAGATCTTTAAGCATAACCGGTACAATCCGGTTACTGTCCATCCTTATTAGTATTATCAATGTCTAATACTTAGTTTTCTAAAAAACTTACAATATCCTAGCTAGCGTATTATCCTAGATTACGATAAACATTCTTACGTCATCATCACACAACATGAACGTAGTCCGCTCAAATCACTACCCGTGACAAATCCTCAAATGAATGTTGGCCTAGACCTTAGGCCTTAAAGTATAAGTCATTCGTGTTTCTTGAACAACAAACAAAAACAGACGGGATAATGTAATTACGTATCCCTTTGCACGAATTCAATTTTTTTTTATTATTTTCTGATATCATGGAAAGAACTGATCTTTCTAACAAATTGTACTTATTTTTTTTTTTATCAACATGAATATTTCAAATGAAAACCCTATCTCGATCAATTTTTTAATCCTGAAATTTAGTTCGGGATGCTGCCTGGTAATTAAAGATAAGATACACAACAGGCACAGACAGACAATATGTCTGCGAAGATACAAAAACGAGAGACAAGAACAAACAAGTTTTTACTTTTTTTATTTTATCTATTACAAATCAAATAGTTACAATGATTTATCCCTTAAATATTTAATAGCCTTCGTATCATGAATCTTATTTTGCATAACTCTACAAAATGGTTTCAACGTTGGCTATATCATACTATATATTATTGGCATTTTAGGTACATGCCTAATCGGACAGATATCAATGTCCTATAACGGCATATTAAAGTCCAAATAGTCCACTTATCACTTGTTATCTATCATTAGCGCTATCAGAGTGAGAAATTGGCTGTTTCGGCGAACTTTCTTTTAACGTAAAAAAACGAAAGTGGTTTAAGCTATAAAAATATACTTTATGCAAAAATAAAGTTAAGTCCAATAAACATTTATATTAATATCATCGAAAACATAATGAAGCCGATTGTTTAGATTTGATATTTATAAAATATAATGAACATATTAAATGACCTGTAACTAGTATAGTCAAATACATATTTATAAGTTTAAAAATGTATATAGAGCGAATCATTAATCAGAACTTCAACATTTAAATAACTACATACTTTTACTCTTTGAAATGATTGAAGTAAATCTATTTATTGGTAAATTTTCAATAGTTGGGTGTATATATTAACGAAATGGAGCCAGTTCGCGGCAACTGCGGCGGTGGGCGCGTGGCCTCGCGCGTTCCTTGTTTACGTTCTGCAGGCATTTCATTCATGCATCCATCGTTTTAATATTAAATTGTACCTACACTTGTTTTAATGTCAGTAGCACACGCTACGTTTTATCTTAAATATGTATCGGTTTAAAAATATATAATAATATACATGAAATAAGATTGACTGATTCCATTTATATTTAATTTGCTCTTTATTTTTACAACTTGCTAATAAAAAAATACTTCATACTAAAATAATATCATATAGGTAACTCGTTCTGAGTTAGTTAATTTGTAAAAGAATCATTTCGTAATTTAAATACTAATTGTAGCTAATTGTTATAAAAAATAATAATAAACGGTATATTTCAAAAATGTAAAATCTATTTAAAATTCTTCACAGTAAATATTTTTTTATAAATGTGAAATGCTAAATTTGGAAAATATTAAAAAATATTAGGTAGCGTAACGGAACAATTAAAAAAAAGAGGTAATTTTATAATTTTAGGTTTACAATATAATGTAATACCTTTAACTACATTTATCGATAGTTAAGTATAAAAATTCAATTTAATCAAATTCCAAGAACACAGCGACGCTAGCGCAACCAAAAAAAGGTCATTAACACTACGTGAGACATTCGCGCTGGCTCAATATTGCGGTCAACGCCCCCAAATACGACCCGTCCTAACGTCTATTAAATTATAATTCGCTGTTAAATCATAATTAATAAATTATATTTACCATGATGTAAATTAAAAACATTTTTACGGCAAACGATATTCGGATTTTGATCATGATTACAAAATAAAAACGTGAATAATGCCTAATTCTTACAACAATGAACGAAGGTAATCAACTTTTAGTAGATGCCTGTCCGCCGCTAAGGTCACTCAACTCGAAGATCGACACTAATGTCGATGACTGAGAGTTTGTATTTCAAAGACTTTCACGGGCGATAAATACACGTACATTGCGCACTTTCTTGTTGAATATGATAACGCTATGATAAATTTCACAGAGTTCTTTCATTCCATCCATTTGCTCGTGATTGCAGTGACAGAACTGCTCGAATGTCAAAACTATTGTGAACGTGAAAAAATATATTGGTTTTTGTTTTGTACATTCAAAACCTGCTACAACAAGAATTGGTCCGATTTCAATATTGTGTTTCTGTATTTATTTATGCACTTTATGCTACATTTTGATAAGCTCTTAAAGTACGGGCAAAGAAGATAAATATGACGTAATCCATATTATAATATTATAAATTAGAATAGTATCTTGTTTTACATAACTATGCGTGTTACAAAGATTTTAAATTATAGGCATTAAATATTGAAAAAATTTAACATACCATGCGAATGTCGATATTATATTCAATTTCATGGAATTCTAGTAAAATAAAAAAGTGGCGAAAATAGTATAACAAATATATAGTGTATGTACATACATATAGACCGTACGAAAACATCTGCATTGTGAAAGGGCCGAGGTCAGGGTTAAACGTGTATTCAAAAATTGTAGGGAGTGCAAGATATTTGCAAACGAGCGTCAAAAATAATACAGAATGAATTACGTACATGTTACATGTAACAACGATTTTAAAAGAGTTCTTGCGAACATTTCAATGTAATATAACTTTTTAAATGAGTGTTGATATTACTAACAGTAGGATATTTTATATAATCATAATATATTGAGTATATATACGATTACGATGTAATTATAAATTAGCACGTACAACTACCGCGTTAGGCACTTCCTAGATCGTAAGCACAAGGTTGCGGACAGTTTAAGTATGCGTTTACTAGTCATCGATCACTTGGTGACATCATGACCGAATCTCGTTTTGCAGTCGGCTAATGACGTTGAATTACATTTAGATTTGTTATTATATTAAACATATTATTTTAAAACAATTGTTTTTACCGTAAAGGGAAATCCCCTTCAACTTTATACTCGACTATGTCACGATCTATTTTAATAATAAGTTAAATAGTATTTATTTATATTAACTAAGAAGATATTTAAATACCAATTGAATATTTTCTTCATGTATTCTACGTTTCTATTTCTACCGTCCATTGGCACTGCCCGGTAACAATTATTTTGAGCAGTCGTATGTATAAATAAACTAAAAGCATATCGCGGTAATAGGATAGCTTACTTCGATACCGACTAAAGAATAAAGATCCCCTAGTCTGCATAATTACTAAATATGTAAACACAATATTTTTTGTGGGAAATAATAATATGTCAAAAACAAAATACTTTGACAATAAAAGTGCTTTATTAAATATTGACAAAAAAATTACTAATTCAGTTAAATTGATTATAATTTGTTATATTTTTGAGTACTTTCGAGTAAAATGTAAGTTTGGAAGTATCCGAATTGCGGTAAGAAATTGTATGCGACGAATATAAATAGAGGTAGCCTCGTGCTATGTCTGCTTCGACCATCGATCGTTGCGTCCTCGCCGCCATCTTGGCCCTCGTATCTCCCTCCTGCAGTCCGCGCTCCACTCCCCTCTAATGCCCCTCACTGCCCCACATTCGTGTTACGTTTTGCACATGCCACACCATATGATTTTTGTCTTAGAAACAATAACTCTGTATAATAGTACAGTAAAAATAATGAGGTTAGTGAGCTGTAGACTTCTGTAGGATATTATATATTGTCTAATATTCTAAATTCATAATATTTATATATGTATATAAAATCGTAGCATCTTTACAAATATAATTAAATGAAATGCTGTACAATGTTGTTTAATTTCTATATAAATGTAGGAAGTGTAAAAATAAACGAAGGTGACATTGAAATATTTTTCCGCGGCCTGGAAACTATGCCAGTGTAGTGTTTGAATGTGAGGGAGGGAAGCGAATATAAAATGAATCATGTTCATATTCCCGCATGCATGTCTTAAAAATAGTATGTATAGAGTAAAATAATCTTTTTGTTTCACTATCGTGTTATTTTGAGTTGATTATTGTGGGTACCTTATATACTTATATGTCTATTATATATAATTGTTCAAAAAAAGGACAAGTTCGTGTCAGTCGTTCAGGTGTAAGAGGTGTAGGGATCCGCAGTTACGAAAAGCAGATGAAACTATTTGTGTGGTGTATAACTCACGTATTAGACACGCGTAATGTACACATTGTATGATGTATGTATTTTATTTTTATTGAAATAACAAAGGATGCGTTATTGGAACTACGATTTATATTCATAAGTTATGTTAATAGCCCACGAAATAGATTCCTTTGTTAATTGTACTTTTTTTAATACATTCGCATAACATTCGTCTGCGACTCTGCGTTGCTGTGCTTCTGAGTCATAAGTGATTACCAGAGTATAATAAAATTGTCTCGTTATAAATTATTAATAAAGATGTAATAAGTACCTACATCATTTGATATAAATAAAAGGTGTACGGATACAGCACAGTTTGTTTAATTCGACAGACTCGTTTCTCTGTCGCGTTTCTTAATTACTAGTTATCGCCTGCGACTTCGCTAGCGCCTTGGGGTTCAAAATTGCTTCATAACAAACTTTATCAAAATCTGTTTAGTTTTTAGCCTTGAAAACGTAACAGACGGACTTACTTAATGTTTACCTATGTCAAACATCAGTCGTTTCATTAAAACTTTCAACATAAAAAATATATATTTTCACTTTTACATTTCGATTCGACTTTTATAGTTTGACCTAGTTGATTCTCGTTTCGAAGACGAAAATAATTTAGGGAAGAGCAATGAAACCGGGTACTAAGGAAGTTAGAAAACTTTTTTTAATTCCAAGGTTTTAGTAATATTGGACACATTGAAATAAAACTGTATTTGTTCAGACTTACGTAGCAATTATTATGAAGGTGAACATTAATATAAAATGACCTTCTCAGATAACAACGCTAATAGTCTAAGATAACAGGCCCTTTAAAAAAGACAATTTTCATACATTTGTTTTTTGTGTTGTGTGTTAATCACTGTTAAGTAAAATAGATATATGTCATTAGATATTTTTGATATAATATGTCGAAATGGACTACATAACAATTCCTATCTAATTATCTATAAATAATTAAGGTATTTATTATAGTATTTTTTGTGTATAATGGCGGAATACAAAATAGACAATAGTAATAAGTAAATTGCCGCGTCAAAATCTGTCATTATTTATTTTTATAGAGCCGAGATGACTCAGTGGCTAGAACACGTGAGTCTTAACAAGAGTTTGCGGGTTTTTTTAGTTTACTTTGCGTTGATAATTCATGCCGTGCGTGACCTTCTCAAGAGAAGCATTTGCCCAGCAGTGGGATATTTACAGCTTGTCACTTTATATTTATTACGTAATTAAATATTATAATTTTTTGTAACAATAATTTTACTTGGTAAATTATTCATCAGATCCGAGTTATGTTAATTAATAAAAAATCGTTTTAACTTTTAAGGCTTAATTGAGCATAAAAATCAAGTATTGATTTTGTTCAATTAATAAAGTGTATTTAATCGACGATTTTACATAACATTATATAAGTCGTAAAGATAATATGACGTGTTCTGTTATTATTAATTAGGTTACGTAAAATGTCAATCAACAATATATATATATATATATATATATATGTCACGTTATTATACAGGAAATAAAATTATTACAGAATTCTCTATTATATAAAAAGCGCATGACTATATACATAGAAAAACAACGGCCTGTGTTGTCGTCGTGCTGTAGTGTGCACCGGCCGCTAGCAACTATCCAGCTTGCTTTTAATAGTGCAGGATATCGATCGTACGAGGACGTAGAACCCTACAATATCAACTTTTAATACTCACGTGTTTATATCGTCTTACAACTATTTTTGACACAACGTTCTTTCTATTTTATATATTTGTAATATAAAACGTTTTGTTATAATTTTTTTTTGTAGTAATAACAAAACTATATAGTGAGTGTTGTTGAATTATCAGGATTCCATGAAAAACATGTGGCGACGTCTGTTTATGAGAGCGTATCCAAACTGCGCAAATTAATAGTTAGTTATTCGATAGTTATTATTTTTCTAATCCACTCCAATACGTAGTCGAGATCAAATGGGCAGAGATAAAGTAATTAATACCACATATTTATCGAGACAGATAGAAACTATGATTACTTTATAAAATTAAATTGTTTTTAAACGAATAATAAATAGTATAGTTACTATAAAATATTAAATATATAATTACCAATGCGACAACGGAGTCTATGGCGCGATTGAAGCGATCGCAGAGTGCTCTCATACTTTCGTATGAGTGGGTGTCGTAATCGCTTAGAATATTCTTTTCCAATGCACCTTTCATCTCTGGTAAGTCGTCGCAGACCCACCTAAACAAAAATATATATATATATAAAAAATAAGGTTTTATTATATAAACGTTATATAATATAAACGTTTATTATATAAATGTTTTAACTTTCAAGCGAGAAGTTAGAAGACTAAAATTAAATAGGCACCAGCTGTTTTTATCACCTTACACAAATTACATATGCTTAACCTTTATGCAGTTGACAGGTGTTTTGAAATGATAGAAAAACGTCAATCTACTAAGGGCCTGTTCCGACTTCGTGTGGGTCAAGAACTGGTCTTTATCGATATGAATTTATTTACAATATAGTGTATAAACATATATTTTAATCATTCGTATAAAACGCTATAAATGATCGTATTACAAAGTCATCTTATGAGATCTTTTAAGTATGTTTCACTACGTCGGAAACAATTGATCTGTCTTAGAAATATCATGAAATATAATGTAGTTCAAATGCTTAATTATAGTATATTATCAAGGAATTTGTTAATAATTATAAGCTAACGTTACGTTACGTTTATGAATTTCGTTATAGACATTTCTAAAGCACCTTCTTAACAATTTACTAATAGTATTTTTAGCGTTTAAAACGAAGTATCCAACTTTTTTTTTCTAATTTTTCACTATTTCCTTTTTCACTTTTACTAAACATTCCAAAATATTTTCCATAGTACTGTATTTTTTAACCGGTCTCGTAAATGACCAGATAAGGGCAAATGATCGGCACCGACTAAAGACGTTGCACCATAAGAAATAATCCTTATACTGTCAATGTTCCGCCAACCACGGGTACTGACATGTTATGTCTTTAAGCTTGTAATTACACTGCTAACTCATCCTTTAAAACGGGACAAAGCAATACTTTGTAGGTAAGCCGGTATATTATTCTACCTCTATCTCTAAATGATGAGTGAGTCTACCCAGGCAATAACATATTATATACCAAATGCATATATTTCTAGCAATACTAATTAAATATTACGTAATAATTTAGCTAAATATTGATTTTACTCATAGAAACCTTACCCTTGGAAATTCAACAATAGCTTTAAGTAAATAGACTGTTTTAATAGTACCATTTTATTATATTACTCACACTATATAAAAATAATAATAAAGAGTTTATAGAGACACCGTTACGAAATAATTAGAAGATTCTAGCTACGATGATTATTAATCAAACAAAGAAACTAAAAATATACCTTTTCTAAAGTAATTATATAATTGGACAATACAAGTGCCCGTGTCACAGGGTTATATACGGGTTTTTTATTTAGTTGTGTTATAAAATTTTAAATTCAATCACTGGTATCTTTATAGTCGGTTATAAACGTCGTTAATTAAATTACTATAAAAATATTAAGGATAAAGTAATTTATATTTAAAATTGTTTATATTTTTCGTTCACTACGAAATTGTTTTAAAAAATTGTAAAGCTTTTCGATTTCATTCCAACATTTTAATGTTTTGTGTAACTCAACATCTTGTACTCGGAAACATCGTAAGGAAAGTTGCACGTGTCGGATCAAAAGCTGATACATATGTATCCATTTACCAACCCACATCGGCGATCAGAGCAGTAAGGTGGAATAAGCTCCAAGCCTACTCGATGAGGAGAGAAGGCCTTCGCTTAGCAGTGGTTCATACGTAACTTTTCTTTATACAATGTGCACGGCACCCCAATAAACAAGAGTATGTTATAGCTGTGTAGTTGTATATTAAGATATCCAAATTTATTTATTAAACTATATATTAAATAATCGTAATACTGATGTAAGTATTTATAACAAAAAAAAAGTTTGTAACTTTGACTTAGTAGCTACAAAAGGGCATTCCTGATTCGCATTTCAAGGTCACAATGGAAGAGTGAACGCGTCCGGTCGAGAGGAGGTCGCGGTCGCCCTTACCACCCCGACCGCCCGGGACCGAACGGGTCAACTTGCCAAACTAGTTCTTTTATTTCCGACCTGCATAACAGGTGAGCAGTAAGCGTCATGTCTTCATAATTCCAATAACCCGTGTCACAGGGTTATATACGAAACATTTAATGTATGTAAATAAATAAGTATGATTAATTGATCAACATATTATAATTTGTATTGTTAGCATTTCTTGTTCATTGTAATTAAAATTGTAAGCGCATTGTTTTTTATTCCAGGTCGGGCAATAGGGCTACGTAGCAAGTAGGTAACTCATCAGTGCACGCGAAATTGTTTCGGCCGGTCATCGCCCTGACGTCCTTCGTGTTATGCGAACACTCACGCAACGTTAATTATTAGAGCACATTGTCATTTCAACTACGAAACTTTGTTTAATTCTTTATCCAGTTACAATTACAATTATTGTTGTGTATCGCATGAGTTTCTGAGGTATCTAAAGGTATATTCAATTTGTATTAGAAAAAACAAAATCAATTTTTTGTTAAGTAATATATTCATTTATTCTCGTACCTTATTGTTTCTACTATTTCTAAGGCTCCATCGTGTTTGTCCTGCAACAAAAAAAAAATTATGTTCATACTTTTTACATGTTTTCTTTATGTAGTCACATACATTTTGTTATTAAGTAGATAGATGGTTCAAGAATATTAAATTATTAGTATATCTTCTATATTAAAATCATTATGAAAAATTTATGACAAATTAATCAAGATTAGATAATTAAGTTAATAAACAAAGTTCTTTACTAATATTAATAAAAAAATTCCTGAAGCAAAATCAGTTCATATTTAACATGAAACAAAAGCACTGACATTCAATGTAAATAAAGATTTTTACTCGCAATTGTTGTATGTTTTCAAGTATTATTTACCGGCTCTGGTCTCCCATCATAGTAAATTATTAACTTCTGTATTCACTCTACACTGATCTTACTATGACAGCAGCTAAATGTTACTCTATTTAAAAAATTAAAATACATTAAATAGAATTTTTATTTATATTATAAATTATATTGTATATTGTGACTACATAGGAGAGGAATCTTATTACTTATCAAATATTTGTTTTATACATATGTATGAAACCAGCACTAGTGGTTGGCAACTTGTAAGTTAAATACTCTTTATTCGAACTATTTTACAGTTTGCTTAAAACTTACTTCTTTCTTACTAGATATTTGTAAAAATCTCTTAATAAACAATGGTTATAACTCTTAATATTAAATACAATATAAATTACATTTTACACAAAAAAATATCTATGTAAAAACTTAGATGATGTATGTCATAACATGATATGTAAAAATATAATAAACTATTCATTATATATAAATAGATAAGGTATCCTTTTCTAATGCATTTCATTATGCATATTATGTATGATGTACATTTCATTATAAGTATATTCAAAAAATTTATTGAGAAAATGAAACAACAGTCGAAATTTATAATTATATTATTATAATATAGTCTGTCTTCTTGAATTGACAAGAACTCTAACAAATGAAAAGAAGTATGAAATTATTATTATTAAAACTTGGTTCTAACAGCCAATGAGGGTCATACTAACAATCTAGCTGTATAAAAATATTATTTCTAATATTTAATAATCAAAGACACTATTCATTTGATATTTATTTATATGTTGCATAAATTGATGTTGTAAAGGAAGTAATAATAATAATATAACCAGACAATCTAAGGTCTACACTAATTGCCTTAAAAAAATAATTGATTTATATTATTTCTTTATAATGTGAATTTAATTAGGCTACATTCTAAAAAAAATATTATACCTTTTATATTTTTTTATGTACTCTTCAAACTCTATCTATAGTTACTGCTCTACTGCCACTATTTAGGGTTTTGAATACATTTGTTATTAAAAATAAAAATGGTAATGAAACAGTCTGATATGACCCAAATATGGGCAAATGCCTCAACTCCATTTGAGGAGAAGTTTTGGAGCTTAACAAGTTCTCAAATATTACATCAAAATAAATAACAGTTCCTGCATAATTATTGAGCAGTCCAAATTTCACTTTCTTGTGGTTATTGTAGTTTTAAATAGTATATTCACTATCATAATAACCTACAGGATGTGATCCTAAGCTACAATCTCAGTATTTAAACTATTTAAGTTTATATTTTAACTATTTTTGTATCATAATTTCTGATCTATTTTCAAATACGTAAATGTAAATAAAAGAGGACGGTTAAAGACTACGCAACAGTGTGTACATATCTAAAAAAAGCCGACACCTTGACAAAACACGAGGTCAATACACTCCACAATACAAGATCCATGTGATTAGACATTACAATAACGCATTTATTTTTATTTATTCAATATAAAAATAATAATATAAAATACTAAATTCCATTATATACTCAAAAATTAGCTATAATTTGTCTTAACGCTGCGTATCTACATATACGCACCTAGTTGTTTAAACTATTCATTATGACAGCATTTCATACTTTTTCATTTAGGTTTATTTACAGACACAAACATTATTTACTTTAACTTAATTTATCTACTATGTCTGTCTATAGAACTATGTTTATGTTTTTCAGTATACAACAATTTTATTTCTTACCGAGCCATGACCCGATGTAAGGGGCCATGTATAAACAACAGGTTCTGCGCCTGCAGGAGAGTGCAAGCGTAAATCCAAAGCCATGATAAGATAACCGCTGCATTAATGCACACTCTTTTCACTTATACACTAAATTTATAACTATAAACAATTGATATTAACATAATTTCACTGCACTTTCACACACACACACTCTGAACTAGGCTGGGCGCCATGTTGAAAATAATATCAATCTAATCATGGCCGACAAATCGGTGTTGTCATCATTGTTTAATTATGGTAAAAAAATGATATTAAAGTAATAAAGACGCATGCACCTTTATAAATAGAACATATTTATGTGTATGAAATAGTTTTGTTTTTCTGTTATTGACAATTATATATAATATTTTGATTATTATGCTTTAGCTACAAAAGAGGATACAAATGTGCATGCTGTATTGTGTACATCATGTACACGTTTGAGCAATGATTCGGACAGCTCTATATTTGATACCATTGATTCAAAAATTTGCTTGTAATGTAACATATAAATTTTTACTTTTATAAATATGCTTATGTACTTGAAAAATGATTATTTTTGAAAAGAATTATGATTCAAACATTTATGTTAAAAAAATTGCATTTAAAAAAAAACTAGCACTTCTTAAGAATTCAAATAAGATATTATAAAGTAAATTCATTAAATAATTGTTATTAAATATGTACTTGACGCTTGGTACGATATGATCTACGGATCATATTAAATTATATGCAAAAATAATTATCTGTGCTGTCTCTATGATTTAGAAGAAAAAAATCGATTTTCTGGGTTTTCGCCTTAAAAATAAAGTTCATCATTTTTCACTATTTAAATTAAATTAGAAGACACTCGCATTTAAATTGTAATATTTTATTATTGTTCGTGAGTATAGTAGTGGCATTATAATACGAAGACAAAATGTTTGAAAATATTCTATTCATTTTAAAAACAACATTGGAATTAAACTGTTAAACTTTATACATGGAATATTTCAGATAGTACTTCACACTTGTTAACTGTTGTTACAATGTCTGATTCGGAAGAAGAACAAGAACGTAAAATTCGAGATTTCAAAGAAATTTCAGAAGAAATAGAACGATGCAAAAGAAATCCTGAAACTTCTGGAATGTTCGTGTCTGGTTGGGATGATGCAGATCAAGATGTGAATCTTGTGAAAAATCCTAAAGGTTAACTATTTCTTGAACAAATAATGCTAATCAATATAACAGGTGAAAAGTATAATTATAATTTAAGCATTGAAATTTCAGACAATCCAATCGATCATGTTTTGTGGGCTGCTGAGAATGGGGAACTAGAAACCCTTCGAGAACTAATAATTAAACAACCAGGATTAGTTCATGCAAGGGATTCTGATGGGTATACACCTTTACATAGAGCTGCATACAGCAACCATGTACATGTGATATCATACCTACTTAGTGTAGGTGCAAATGTTGGGGCTAAAACTGAACTTGGCTGGACTCCATTACATTCTGCTTGTAATTGGAATAATTATGCTTCTGCTGCTAGATTATTAGCTGCTGGTGCTAATCCAGGGGCTTTATCAGATGGAGGTAAAGAATATCAAGTAATCTTTTTTAATCCTTTTTATTTGTTTTTTTTACCTAATAAAAAAAACAAAATAATGTTTTAAGAATACAAATAAAATAAATATAGTTTAATTTTTTTTCAGAACAAACACCTTTGCATTTGGCTGCAGCGATAAGTCATTGTAAATCAACATTGCTTGTCTTGTTCATAAGAGAAGATATAGTAGAAATATCTCGAAGACCTAACAATTCGAGAGAAACTCCAGAACAACTAGCTCGTGGCCATGGAATTTATGCACCTCTATTTGAAATGGTTTTACCAGCAGCTTCTTTTATTCGTTCTTTGTCCTTCACTTGCAATCCATATATGAGAAGCAATACTTGAACCTGTGCAGAACAACCTTTAATCAATGATAAAAAATAATAATTGTAATAGTTACATTTTTGGCTAAATACAACAACACAAATTACAAACATACATCAAGAAATATTTAGCAACTGAGTCAATTTCTATGAAAATCATTATAAAGTTATGTTATTTATGCACCAACAAAATAAAACATTAAAAGTTAAGTCATTAGAAAATGATTATTCAACTCTTGAGATAATCACACAGTTTACAATACTTTTTGTTTAATTTAAAAGAAAAATGCTTAAATTTGTAGAGAACAAATGTAAGCTTACAAGATAGTGAAAATAGCATTTGTTAAGTGTCACCATGACACAATGTTTGTAATAAACAATGATTTGAGTCAAAGCAGCATGTCAAGTAGTACAGTGCAGTAATCAGTTGCTTACATATCAACTGTCTCTACTCTAGAGGAGTTTAGTGTTAAGAGTACCACAGCAAACTAAAAATGGTAAAAAAATGCATTGGATGTATGTTTTTTACACATAAGGTGTTAATGTGAAACTGATTAAGAGCAAACTAAATTCTTAAGCTTACAATAATGTGCATTGGAAATTTTGAAGACACGCTAGCAGTTGAAGTTTCATACATAAAACATCTATATATGTAGATATACACATCTGTCTGTGTTATAATAACAGTTAGTATTGAGTAAATATATTGAAATGTTTATGTGTTTTAAATTAATATATAGAAATAACCATTAGAACAAAGATAATACAAAAAAATAACTATAATATCAGGAAAGTGTGAGTGAGTACTACAGAGGCTCTACATAATATATTTACTTCAGTATTTCTCCTCTATTAATTCTTAGGGTAGGTGTAACTTTTCCAATGTCTAAAAAATTATTAAATGTAGATACAGTGTAATAAATCTGATGATAAAAATATTACCATGTTTTTTTACACAAGAAAACAAGGCAACACTTTAAGTATAAAATGGTCTCGAAATAGGTAATATGTCTATAGGAAACATGTTTCATATAATATGCTAACAGTTATTTTATAAACCAAATTCTAATTCTTGTATACTTGCCCAGAATCAGAAACCTCATCTAGATAATTTTGTAAAACCTATTTGGAAATCTTTTAATTTAATTTCTTTTAAGTTTTGTACACATCATGGCATTTATTATATTTACCTACCTACTGGAAAGCCAAAATGGTTATGATTTCAGTCTGTATGTACATAATTATTTAGGGTATTTTTATGTCATCAAGAATAGTATTAAGTTTATTAAATAAAACAAAATAAATATAATATATATATATATATATATTTGATTATACAATTTTCATGTTTCTTTTATTCAGTTTTACGCATTTTGTTGTTTTATCTTCCTTAGTAGTATTTTTTGTACATAATATACTCATGCATTGAGTGCCTAAGAGTATTGGATAAATATATTTACATGATTTGATAATTAGTTAATATTAGACATTAAAACTACACTAAACATTCAAAATCTTAACTAGGCAAAATCGTAGTAATCTCAGTATAAAATACCAAACTTAAGTAAAGGGTTTATGTATAAATACAATGATATACTAATTATTCTACTTTCACAAAAAATGTTAAGTTAAAAAAATTATATTATATATATCATTTTACATTATCTCAAAGAGAGTTCATCTGTATGACTTTTTAGTTAAATTGTCTAAAACATACATGGCACCAGGCACAAGATAACTTTCAGAGTACAAATTTTTTAAACTTATGATTAGACTTCTTTTATCAATCTTTTGAAGTTCATTTAATGACTGCCTAGCCTTAGGAGTCAAATAGGGTAGTAATAAGCAGCCTAAACCTAAACATTTACACCTAACACAATTTTTCCATATTTCAATTAAATCTTCATCTTTAATTACTGGGCACACTGGTAATAAATTTAAGGATTTAAGACATTGCGATTTTTGACGATCAGTGATGGGGTAATCAGCGCGTTGGAAAGGAGACAAAATGATTGCTCGCCATGCTGTATATATAATGTTGTCAGGTGTATGTTGGATCTTCAACAACAAAGGAATCATGTCCTCGATTAACGAAACTCGCAACAGCATAGGTATAATTTGGCGAATAATTTGTACATTTCCAAATCGATGTGCTAATTCACCTACAATTTTTAAACTATCTATATTATTTCCTGACACCTGCAATAACTGGTTAAGAGCGAGTGTTTTATTTTGCATAAAGGTTGCTACAACCCAGGGCATATCAATTTTCTCCAGATATACGATGTATAAAAGCTCTAATAAATACTTCCAAAGAACACCTCGTTCCCGGTTACTAACTTTGATAGCAGTATCCGGTTCAACTACGCTCATCAAACATTGCAAAGCTCGTAATTGTTTGCATTTATTATAGTCACTGTCATCATCGAATGCGATTCTAGATAAATAAATAGCCCCCATTTTCGAACAAGTTGCTTTCAAAATGTATTTTGCTGTTATTAAGTCTTTAGTATCTAACCCAGGCGAATTGTCCTTTTCTTTTTGTCTTTTATCAAGAATATTCTCTAATAGCTGGATTCTGATTGAACTTATGTTAATATTATTTTTGTCAGCTATCTCATTGGCTGCTCGATTTATATCGTAACGAGTTATTTTATCAATAAAATCAGGATGAAGATACAATGCATGGATAAGTTGAATGGGCTCTGATGAAAGACGTAAAAGTTCTTCTCGGGCCCAATTAATCTTATACAGTACATGTCTCGTTGAAAGTGTAGAATGAAGTCTTTCCATTTGTCTAACAGCACGATTACCTGGTTGAATAGTCGCCCAACGTTGTGAAAACTGGTAACAAAGTTGAGCAGCTGCAACTTGATCAGCTCCTCTGGTGCAACCTTGCAGAACATAAAATAGACATGCACCTGCCCATTCCATATTAGCAATATATCTCACACAACGGTGGGCAGTCCGGAGCAGAGGCTCTTCTCGTGATGTTAATCTCCAAGGTTCACTATCTTTGGAATCAATCTCATTGCTTTCGTATCTTTTACGAGAAGTCATAGTTTGTTTTACCGCATTGCTACATATCATATCCCTTGCCGTCTGTAAATCACCGTCCAGAGAAAGCAAAGCAACAACTGGTAGCCAGGATTCGTAAGTTTCTAATGTAATCTCCGATTTTAAATTTGACCACATATCGTCTCGCATAAATAGATGAAAAGGTAGACGATAGTGTCCGATTTCGGGAAACATACCTTTAACAGAAAAAAGTTCGTACTCATATTGTTTTGGAGTACTTTTTCTCTTATATTCTTTTAAAAATTGTAGTAAATAATACTCTCTTATTACTTTTAATTCAGCAGGCGTCGAAAAAATTAATTGATATATGCATAGGTACACTTCATAATAATAAGGGTTGATGGATATAAGACATCCATGTATTATAACTTCACCATTTTTCCAAAAATCATTTAATACGTCCTTCAAAAATTCTTTGTCTTCTATACTTTGCCAAAGTATAGAACATTTCGATGTTAAACTTGTTACATCATTTTCCGTGATTATTTGACGATTACCTAAATCGTTTTCGAAAATTTTATACTTCAATTCCCAATTTGCCAGTACAGATATTAATAATAGAGAGAATCCATCGTTTTTAGGAATATTTAGCGTATGACATAACTCAATAAGTCTATCGTATGGTGTATGTGGGTAATGTCTTAATATATAAAATAATAGAACCTTTGCATCCCATGTTTCCTCAGTGTTTTCCGGTAGGGCGATTTCCGATAAATTAATATTAAATTTAGATTTCAGTGTATATTGTGGTGGGTATGATAAATTACTTTCAGGTAAAATATTTTCAAGCTCAAAGGTACGACGAATAATTGCTGAAGAAAGATAATGCACTGCAGCGGGGGGTAAGGATTCTGATTGCCCTCTTAATATCTCCAAGATCCAAATTTTATCTTTGATTACATCAGTATTTTTTAATATAAGTAATAAGCATGTGACCAAAATTTGATCTATATCTTGAGAGGCTACAACTTTTGTGATGAGTTTTTTAACAACCTTCTCTCTTACTTTTTTAAACTCATTGGATAATGCTCTTTCTGTATTTAACGTATTATGGATTATATTTGAAAATATTCTAAATGGTATAAAATCGCTCTTTGTTAAAATTTCCGAAACATCAGATTCAAAAAAGTCATTTAAAGAATCAGAAGTGTAGTAATTAATTAAATCATTTAAGCCGTTGATTGACGACATCGGTAAAAATATGTATTGGAACTTCCATGCCAAAGCAAGGTTTTTCAAAATTATGCTAGAATGTAATAACGCGTTCAACATTGACAGACATTTCAACAAATGGTGTAGATATTCTTCATCACAACAAGACACGACTTCCGAAAGTATATTATACGACTCTACCAAATCAGCCGAGTTACGTTCATCTTTATATTGAGACAAATTAGTTTTTTTATTTCCAGATTTTGGATCTCCAAATAGTACTAAGTTTTCAACTAGCATTTTCGCGTTTCGACTTGAAGAACTTCGACGTAGTAAGGATATTAGTTTTGATTGCTGGTAGATGTCTCTGCTCATTAACTGTGAAATACATCTTCCTCGCCCAGAACTCGATGTAATTTCTTCTCCATCATTAAACATTTTTAATTCGCTTTTGCGATTTTTATTACTAAATATGGTATTTATACTTAATTTAATATTATATGCATTTTTAAGATAGTATAAATTATCAATGCGATTTATTATTATTTTATCCAATAATGAAGATCCTTTTAGGAAGTCAATATAATTCCTTTCCAGTTGTGGATTTGAAGTTATGCCCATAATAATTTGCTCATATTTGTTTTGCATTGTCTTAATTAATATTTTTTGGCTTCTATTACATAGACTTTTCAAATATTCCAATGCTAATTTTGTTTCACTATTTTGCAAACATTTGTCGATGTATAAACTATTAGCATAAAGAGACAAATTAGTTAAAATGGTTGTAATGACTTTCAAATCATCCAAATCTACTATGGAATTATTAATTAATTTATGAATTACTAATGTGTAATCAGTACATGTTAAAGGAAAATTATATTTCTTCAAAATAACTTTAATTTTTGCATAATTTAACTCTTTGTATATTTCATTTGCAAGATTACGATCAGTATCAGTGATAGTAAAATCAGTATGAGTTAAGGCAGCCGCTGTGGTTGCTATTGTAAACACAATTGGATTCCATGGCACATCTAAAAGTTTGAGCACATTCAAAAGACATTCAAGCCTGTTGTTAGGATAATGAAAAGCATTAAGAAGTATCTTAAAACGCTGTCCATCCACACTGCCTCCACTACTTGCAGCTTCACTTTCTATAAATGAACGTAATGTGTCGTCTATTTCTAGAAAATGTCGAGAAGCATATGTTGGTAAACTTTCTTGTAAAAATGCTTCAAGATCTTCTGTATAGCATCTACGTAACATAATAAGTGCAATTTCAGAAGGACTCTGTGAACTGAATTCACTTAGTAACATGTTGATTTTGTATTTTTCTTTTAGTTCTAGTACATAGTTTATATGATCTTTTATAACATCAAGATCATCAATTGAAATTGGTCTGATACATATAGTTTTAATTGATGTTTCTAAAACTTCTACTATAGCTGAAATGAATTTGAGACCTATTTTTGGCCAATAAGTTGACTGTTCTAACAAAAATACTCTGTCTGTAGTCCACTTTACAAACAAGTCAATGTAAAATGGATTTTGATCTAAAAGAGAAGGAACAAAGTTACGGAACCAAATTACAAGTGCCCCCATTTTGATATTTAATGGTATTGCATTTAAAATAAGAGTTACGTCGTCCAAGCTTGGTGTTGGTTTTATTTCAGAATATTTTATCCAACATATGGATGCTAAATCCAAATCAGATTTTGATATAAATGTTACACAAAGTTGAATAAAATCCATTTCAAATATATTTACATCATCATAATAACTCCCTCCTCTAAATTGGACATATTCTAATAAATCTGTTTTAATTATTATATCACAAATAAGTTCAATTAAAATTTCGTCTTCAGTAGAACAAATTCGTTTTTGAAGTTGATATAAAATTGTTTTGTACAATAGACTTTTGTGACAAAGCTTTGAAGCTATGGTTATGAGATGGTTGAAGTCTTCAATGTCATTAAATAGTACTTGTAACTGAGGGAGTACCTGGTTGGGTGGGGTATTTTGAATAATTGCATCCTCAACTAAAGATTTCAATTGCAATTTGAGTGTTTCTTGCGATGATAAGCTCTTCTTTAGATTAATTGATAAATCATCTCTTTTATCTTCTGTATATTCAGAAATTGAAGCGTGGTATATTCCAATCTGAAAAATTTACATATAGCATAATAGATTGTGCAAAATCTCAACCTTAAATGTAGATGAAATCCTTCATTGAAATCCGTTTTGAAAATTAAACAGATATTTGTTACACAGAAATTAGGTAATTTTTTTTTTAATGGAAAAATGTTTAAAATTATAACTTTGACAGCACAAATTATTAAAAATGAATAATAAAGGGCTTACCTCATCTTTTTTCCATATCACATAATAAAAAATATCATTTTTAGCTGCCAATGGATAGTAATGATCATTATTACTCTCAAATTTAAAAACTAAATCAAACTGTTGGTTTAAAATCCACATATTCACATCATCACATATAACATTCATATCATTCCACTGAGCGACATATTGCAACTCTGTGTTAGCTTTTATAACATCCACCAGGCCAGAAGTATTACATTTGACCACAAGTTTTCCTTCATCTATGTATATAGTGGTTTCTTTTTCATAGCTATGGAATGTAATATTTGTGTTAATTGACGAAGGATATTTTTCGAAAGAGATCGTGATATCGTGTGCTCCCTTAAAAAACGCTTCCTCCAATGTTTGCTCAATTAAATGGACACAAAGACGTTCACCGCTTTCACTGACGAAAATTAAATTGGAGTTATGGATTATGAATCTTTGAATTTTATAATTAGCAAGGCTGTTGCATTGCACTTGTATAATGGATTTTTTAATTATATGTATAACATAAATTTCGCCAGAGATTAGCAACAACCATAGATGGTGCCCATATAAAATATAATTTGATATTTCTTTGTGAAATGAGTGTACATCATTTGTATTTTCAGGTTTTGTAATATCACAAATACGAACATTCGTTTTTTCTTCAAAAATCACAACATTTGGAAAAGCAAATTCTGCACTTATATTGCTTAATGTTTTAGCAGGTTGAATCTTCTGCAAGCACTTTTGTATAATAGTCATAATTAGGACTAATATGAACTTTTATTGGGATTAATTTTATATATGCTAATTTTCATCAAATATTCTACCACTTCAGAAATTTAGTTAACGGAAAGTAAAATTTAAACGTTTTGTTTTGACACATTCCGCCGGGGCCAGTATGTGCTCGGTGTTACTAGATGGTAGTACCACCGTATAAGTTGTTTCCTGTGACACACGCAAATAGTGATAAAAATGTTAAATAATATAGTGTAAAAAATTAATTAAGTAAATATTATAATTTGAAAATATTCTATTTTATTTAATTTTTACTGTATTCTTTACAAAATAAAAAGACGTAATAAGCATTGCTATCTTAAAAATTTCGAAGTAATTAAATTTTTAGTGCATACTAAATAAAAAGCTGCACCTCACAAATACTTATATCCGCGGAGTAAGTTATGCATGTAATCGCCTAGAATTGCTATTTTACCGGTAAGACATTTTATCTAGAACTGTACATGCATTACCATATCTCAGTCAGCAATGTGCCCGTAATTTTTCTTTATTGGGAGAACTTATGTGAAACTTATGTGTGCCTCTATTTTACATAAAGAAATCTTCAGATCCAATGTAACAAGTCAAATTGCGGGAAATCGTATTTTTAGAATAGCAACAACGTAATTTTTCTTAATATCTTCTTGTTGTTGTGTAAGCCCATATATATCAACTCTGTTAGTAATTTTTTAACCATATTATTATTATTTCACAGATATATCAACAATGTCACCAACAAAAAGTTAATGACTTATAGCGGCAACGATATATCGTAGCGATTTAAATTTGCATAATTATATCGGACGGCTCTATATTGTCTACACGCTAATGATACTGCGTATCAGCCTTCAATCATCAGTTCTCCGCAGAAGTTAATGGATGAAACCTATCGTCTTGGAAAAGAAGATGATGAATGATCTGCGCACTACAGGTTTGCACACACCAAGTTACTTCATAAACTGAATTTTAGATTAAAGCCACTATTCTACGGCACTTGCTACACATAGCATATACTACGATCAGACTATGCAAACACAATCTTCAACGATTAATCGAATAGAAAATGCATCTGCCATCGATCAACTGTGCAAATGTAATAATCAACCACGACATATTATACACACGCTCGATAAAACTGCGCAAACGGACTGCACAGAAAAATCGCTACGATGTGTCTTTGTCGTGAGTGATTTCGTCATTATAAATCAAAATATATGCTCTGCTGTTATTTGTTTGTTTATACAGTGATTATTATTATTGATTCTATCACAATACATTATGGTGATATTTTCCATTAAATTAGGTAAGACAGTTATGATCAATTTAGGAGAAATAAGATCTAGCCTGACAAAAAATTTTTTTTCAACATTATTTATATGTGCCTGCCTCGTGCTTTCTATATACTGTTATGTGAGATAGAATCCAATCATTTTTGTATAATCGATAAAAGCTATGTATATTGTTTAATGACTTGTTCTATATCGTAAATATGGTCTGTAGTGCTGAATCTTTTTCTGTAACTTGGCTGTTCCAAATGGTTTTATGTCTATTTTCGACGATTTTTATAAAAACTACTAGTGTAAATGCTGAACCTTTTTTTTCGGATAAATCTTTTGTACTAAAAGTACAAAAGATTTATCAAAAAAAAAAGGTTCAGCCAGCTTGCCGTGTTGTTTTAAATGTGGTAGGTATGTGGTGTGTAAATAATATAAAAGGAAGCAAGTCTAAGCGCATATATATATGTAATTAAAAGGAAGTAAAACAAATGAGAATATACAAATTGAATAGTATAATTATTTTTTTACATATTTATAGATAATGTCGCAGAATACTGCAAAAGCAACGTACGCAACACAACAAATTAATATTAAAAATATTGACTTAATTATATAATGATTAAATCATAAGTGTTTTTGGGTGAGATCACAGTTAATATAACTGTGTTATTACTTATATGAAACAACAAAAATCATAAAAACAATACACATAATTAATTGTTCATGTACATTAACTACGTATATATTTATAAAAACATGCCTTTAAATAATAAAGACAATAAATGCTATAAATTATTATTTATACGAGTACATATTCTATTTACCGCTTAGTTACCAACTTTTTATACAAATGAACTCTAAAATTATGAAAACATTGTAGAATTTTCAAGCATCTTACGGTTAGTCTAAGATGCTTAGGAAATAAGATTCTAAGATTCTTAGATATTATCGCACGAATGTCGAGACCGTCCGTACAATAATAATTGTAAACATTTTAAAACTGAAAGACTTGATTATTTTATTCTTAAAAGTCGTATATTAAGAACAACCTTAAGGCACTGATTTCCCTTCTTCGATTATTGCGTATATTTGTTTTATAAAAAATTACTTTAAAAAAAAACAAGAATAGTTACATCTTAGTATATAGGTACAATGTGATTGTAAATATCTTAATCGCTTAAAAATATATTTTGCCTATATGAATGAACAAAAACATTGCGTAAATATTTTACGAACAATAAATATAGTTCTTAATGCTAATAATATTAATAACGTGAGTTCATAACTGAATCTAGGTATAGGTACTAGCTGCTAATACACTGTTGTGATTGACTAAATTGATTTATATTTTCAAGCAAAATAACATTAACCGTATAGCTTTTAGACGAAACAAATATTGTTTCAAATGTCTCCGCATTCTGTAGGCCTATCACATGATAAGATTTAATCGAAGACGAAGACGGAATCAAGAAATCTGAATTTGTCTTTTATGTTAACACAATATCCCTTTTGCATTTCTAACAACGACTACAGATTTGTCACGGGCACTGTATGAAAGTTTCTACTTTGCGATATTTAGTTGCCACCGTAATCGCGCAACTCCCGGTTGCCGAGTGGGAGTGTGGGACGGTAGTTATGAAGTAGTTCCATCGCTTCAACTCCGCACGATGCTTCTCCACATCTTAATTTTCGCATCAACGCTAGCTGAAATTACAAGCAAACAGATGTTAAAAGTATAATATATAAATAACGAATAATCATAAACTAATCATATAGTGTACCTAACGTATTAGAAAACATGATGGTTTTTTCTGTTACAATAAATTAACGGATATGTTTCCATAAAGTATAAGTATAAGCATGACGCTTATAAGTATTTTGTATGAAAATTCTACAATGTAGGTTAATCTTACAATCGTACACGGCACGGTAAAGCACTTGGCTTTAACGTAAGTGATAGTTACGGAATTCCATCTTGAGAAAGCCTCTTTATACCTAAATATATAGGTACTATTGAGTTGCGCCGCGTGGTTTCACCAACGTTAAACGTTACTGCTCCGCCACCGTGGGACGTAGCATACATTCTTATAACGATATATAAGGTATGTATATATATTAATAAATAGGCCATATATTAAAACAAGCAAACAAACCTTTTGCTTTTTTACAAAATAGGAAGGTGGACGGGCAAATGTGTCACCTGATGGTAAATGACACCCATAGACATCGCCAATGTCAACCTACTTTGGGTACTAAGATGTTATAAATATAAATTTTATTTTATTTTGCCTTCATTTATTAGCTTTATAGAAACCAAACGCTATCAAAACTCACGTCTATTTTGTCAGATAATTCGATAAAAGGTTGTTTTTTCTAAAACAAATTCAAAATAATTTCACATTTACTTGGAATTACGGCTAATTATTCTTCTTAATGATATCGCTAATGACGCGTTAAAATATTATCTAAATTGTTTAAAGCGTAGCGAATTAAATTTTACATTTATCAAGGTTATTACTATTTAAAAAAAGCGACCGTTTTCCCTATTGACTTTGTTAAACTTGCTAGCAAATGCTTTTTCAAATCTAGTTGATTATTAATGTCTAATTAAGTGTGAAGAAAAGGGCGTATGTTGATAATTTATTCCTATAAATTTAATTTCAAAATTACCTGTTCAGCGGAAACTTGTATTGGTTCTTTAAACAGTATCCAAGTGACAGACTCTGTGCATGGCGGTGTCGTTAACGAGCCGGGGTATGTCCAGTAAGCGACGCGTGGGGGAAGCAGGTTTGCAGGATTCAAGGGTTCAGAGAATGTTACTTTGTCGCCTTTGTGTTGGATATATGGCAATAACTTTACCACCTTGTCGAGCTCGTTATGCTTCGTTCCAACCTGGAAAAACATTAAAAAAATACAGAGGAACTGCTTATACAGAGAAAACTAACAGAATGCCTAAACCTATATCTTGCGTTATTAGTTATTGCGTTATATATACATTATTGATGTGTCAATTTTTATTTGAATTCAGAACACGTAGCAGTGAAAGTTACTTTAAAAGCAGTTTTTGCTGTTGCATAAAGACGGTTGTAAAAAATAAACCTTTGTCAGTACATTTCCACCCCTTCTCTAGGACAGATAAGACAAAGTCCCGATGTATTGGGATATAATTAAACAATAAATAAATATTTAAATGATGTCTAGTGTTAATACCAATATAAGTAAAAAAAAACTATATATACATGTACGATTTTGTTTTTGTACTTTGTATTGTTTTTTACAACTTCAAGTTATTTAAAGTACATAAAAAGGCTTAATATTTAGACAAAGTAAAAATACAAAGTAAAAGTGAGGTACAGCATACATTGTTAGTGATTAGATACACTCGGTAATCATGAATTAATATTACTTTGCTATTCAAGTAACATCGGAGATTTAATCGATAAGTAAAAGCAAATAACCGTTATATAATTTAGTTTTAGAAACTCTTTGCATGTCGTAAATGCCTGACTAGTGTAAAAGACTTATATACTTATCTATAATATACAAGGTAAGACAAACTGCCTCCTCACTCACAATCTTATTAGAATGCATGTTGTGTATGTGTGACTCTGCCACAATCCAATATAAATATATAAATAAATATATGCATGTATATTTTCTTTAATACTTTTAAAAGGATTGCATTATGAGGCTTCTTCAATATAAATACTATTTTCTTTATATAACAATACGAGTTGATTTATTTATTTCATGCAATTGTTAATTTATTGTTTGTTATCAATATATACGAGCTGAACGAGATTTATGGATTGTCTTAATAAATTTAGAAAGATAGAGATGTCTTATTTATTTATTACGCTCTATCCCCTAAACAATTGTAAGGTACAAAAGACGCCTTAATTAGGCAAGGCCTTAATCTAAGCAGTCAACGCTTAGGCTAAGCATATTATTTTCACAGGTGTTATTAAATAAACTATCGGTAACAATAAATCATATAATGAAGATTTATGTCTGTAATAAATTCTAAATAATATTAAAAGAAGCATTTCATTTCACATAATCCTTCTGCTTCCTTTTTACAATTTAGTCCAAAAATATGACGCACGACAACGTGGAGAAAGTAGTTCATGGAACGGAGAGAGCTGTATAAAAGTGGTACGATTATATCCGAACGATATTTATATGAGATGTAAAATGCGATTAACTTGAATTGACTGCGTAACTCGGATGTTCACAATCATCGTGACGATTCAGTCAGTTGGTTCAATGCACTAGTTCAAACGATATCATTAAATAATCTATATATTGCTTCGTATTTATAGTTTTAAAAGAAACGTTAAATATCTACTTTAAATCAATTTATAAAACGTATTATTATGTAAATAATATTTAGATCCACCGATATTTGAATACACAAAAATATTTAAATTAATACATAATTAGTTAGATTTTGCCTTTGTATGTTTGTTTGCCAAAATCTTCTAAGCTATAGATGGTTGGATTCCGATGAAGTTTTCATAGTTATTTAGATATATTACCGGGAAGGGAAAGGTGGTAATGGCTAATTTGATGATAGCAGAAATTTGTGAAATCTTATAAATACGTAGATGATTACGATATAAAAGACACATGATATGATACCGTCGCATCTATCTATCTTTTATGGATATGTATATATAGATCTTATTTTTTTTAGGTTTGTTGGTCAAAGTAACTTTGGTTTAATGAATGTCATACATTAATTAAAATTTTAAGCGTTTTCTGTAAATAAAAAAATACCTTCTAAAATATTCAGTTTAAACCAGTAGTTTGAGAGATATTGCTAAACATTTGAATTAATTGATGAAATAAAGACGTGGGCGTGACGATGCCGGGAGAAAAGATAACTTGGCTCGATACTGATATTGTTTACATCTTTGAATTAAAAAAAAACACGGTATGCATCGCTAGAAATAAAAAGTTTTAAACAAAGTATATTTAACTATATTTTAATATATATTAAGTATATTAACTATATTTTTATTTTGTTTAATATTAAAAACAAGTGATATACATTAATATACCTAATACATATTTGTAAATTTCTACTTCAAAAAAAGAATATTAATTTATAGCCACCTATGATATGCTGAAATATTTTATATAGTTTATAATTTACATGTAAATAATTTATTTTAAGCTATGTACAATTATTGTATTAAAAGATAAAAGATCTCTCTATGAAACTTTATTAAAAAGTTATTTAACCCAACGGTGCAGAGGCAATAGTGTCGCCAATAGGCGCGCAATAGGCGCCAGCGTCTTGGGTACAATGCCATAGGACAATCTTTTAGACGGCGTGTTTTTTCTATAAATTTGTAATACGTATTTTGTTTTTTATTTTAATTTTAGAATATATGAATAAAGATTACTGTATATATCTTAAAATAAATGCTGAAATATGATAATGATTGTTGAAGATGCCAGAAAAAATTATGTCTTTAGTATATTGCGTAAACTAATAGAAAAACAAATAAGTATGTATGTAGTTTTCGATATAAACGTTTTACTCAGAGCCGTGCGAAGCCGGGACCGGTAGCTAGCTAATATATAAAAAGAGGTCGAGTTGTGTGAAGTTGGATGTATATTACAAAATACCTTACTATAATGTTTTTTACTTATTTATTTCGTTATTACAATTAAGTTTCTGTTTAAAAAATACCCTGATAATTGAATTATAAAAAGTCTTGTTCTAAAGTCACAGTAGTAGTAGAGAATTGGTATTAAATAATATAATTAATTCGATATTTAATTAATTAGATTCCATATTTATGTTTGTGTCACTTCGTGTTATATTAAATAATCAGCATATTGTGGTTGACAGCTTATTTGTGCCCTTTAGTTTAACCTTTTATAGCAAAAGTGATCTATATAATACGAATGGTAACTTAGACATTGACAAGAGTAATTGTACCAACAACAATGAAGTGTTAAGATTATCATGAGATTGTTAACAAATAGTGTAATAAAAGTCATAATTTTTAAATTTTTAGAAATACCAAAAGTGGGGTTATACTCTCAAATTAAAGTGCTTTGGAATGCACATACCATTAACAATACTCCAAGAACAGCGAGTCCATCTGTTTGTCCTGCCGCTTCAGTAAAGCTATTGTACTTGCTAGTATTCCAATGAACAAGATGTAGCTCGCCGGAAAAGGCACGACCATCCACAGTATGCTCCGAACCTTCACCATTGACAGCCCCCCAGTGACAATGCCACTGTTGGAGTTTATACACGTCTGATCCGAGAGGACCACCACGAAGTTCTGCAAAATAGACAAAAATGTTTTAGTAAAATTACAGTTATTATTATTAAATGTGATCTATGTATGTGTGTGTGATTAAATTTTTTATTCTTCCCTTATATTTTACACTTTTATACGCATATTAACTAAAATACACGAAAAGAGGGTCGGATCTGAGTCACCGGTAGGGGAAGTCCGTCGCGCGTCGCGCGATAGATGGAATTGCAAATTGGCTTGCACCTATTAGGATGAATTTATATTTCAATTTACACTGCCTACCTGTTTGTTTATTTTATACGTTACTCTTGTTGTTAAATTAAATACGATACTCAAACAAAATGAAAAATTTAGTTTAGTTAGTTCAGTTGGAATTATCACTTGTAAAACCAAATACTTATATTTTTAGATAATTATTAAAGCCAATTAACCAATTCAAAATATTTTATCGATGCAAGCGTTATTTACTGATGAACTTTACGATATATTTGACGTCATAAATAATTACATGACTTTGTTGCTCTTGTTGCATAAATTTTACGAAATAAATTTAAATTATCCACTAAATGTTTTTTAGTTGAAATAGTCTCAAAATTCGTCCAGCGTGTTTAAAAAAACGTAAGTAACATTTACTAATAGTGTAATAAAAGATAACCTGAGTCATAGCCGTTCTCATCGACCCGCCAGCAATAGCCTGGGTTAACGACAGATCTTGGGTGATTGACGGAGTAGCGCCACACGAGAGGCGGAGCGCTTCCACCGCTACTGGCACGAGATGTATCTATATCGACGGGACTTTGACGGGCACCTCTGGCTTCAGGAAACTTCTCTACCCAAGTCGCTGGGCCTGGTAAATATAACATTCAAATTTAATAAAAATAAATATTAACCAGTGATTAAATTATGTTCTCTATAATCTTAGCACATTATTTTAGGTAATAAATATTAAGTTATGTTTATCTCTGCTAAATTACATCAGATGTTTATATTTCGTTTAGTGTACAAGGCTACACAAACAAGTCTTTATTTAATGTGATTTTTGGTAGACAGTATTAATCTTTACCAATAACTTTAAATAAAAATCTTGGCGACTGACATGACAAGATATGATAGATAGATAAGAAAGTTTAAACGGCTTACGTGAAACAAAAGGAAGAAGGTGTGTCACCGTGTAAACAAGTCAACGTCAACGAGTCGGTAGTTTTTGCAAATACCTTGCCTAATTTAATGAATGTCAGCGCAAGAGATGAATCGGATAATGAGTAACATAAGTGACAGCTTGATTTATTTTATTTTATATGATAAGACCATCACACTCGTACTAGAACAAAAGCTAATAAAACTTTTATTGTGATGAATAACCCGAATATTGGTTTAGTGAATATTCTTAACCCACTACGTTTTAAACTATATTTTGGATAAGAAGAATTTTAAATAAATTAAGCCTATAGAATAGACTACACAGGCACAACCTACGTACACATTTGTGCACTAAAATATCTCATGTTTTTCTCAGTTAGTTGGTTAGTCCTTGAGATTGATCGCCGTAGCCGGAATTCGGCCAGTAGGAGTTCATGGTAAATTAAGTACCTGGGCATTGTTTCAGCGAATCTTTTGTATGTGTAGTACATAGTTGGAACTGTTTAGGTTGATAAGAATTTTTAGTGAATTTCTTTTAACTTGTTTATGTATGTATGTCGCTAAAGTCACTTGCGAGCACTTATTAACAATCGAAACACAACCAAAAAAATGCAATACTTTTTAAAATGTTTCATTTAATTAGTAGGAACTAAGTAAAATTAATAAAAAAATTATTTTAAAAAAATGGTAACTACTGAGTTTCTTGCCGTTTCTTCTCGGTAGAATCAACTTTCCGAACCGTTGGTAGAATTTAAGTCGTGTCGTGATACGACCTGAAAGAGTTTGGGCACAGGACCAACGGCTTTACGTGCTTTCAGAGGCACGGGAGTGCACATACTTTTAACTTCCAGACTCCGGGCTGCTACTGAGAATTTTCGACAAAAACTCAATAACTTTTTAGTAGCTCGACCTGTGATTCGAACCCAGGACCTCCGGGTCTGCGGCCATACATGTAGCTAATAAACCAACGAGGCAGTTAAACGTAACAATATACAAAATACGCGTCTTTATATGATATGATAATAAATTTAAAGTTACGAATACAATTATTAAAATGTTTCTATTGCAATTCAATAAAAATATGTATAACTTAAAAATGTTTAAGCAATTTTTTATGAGGGTGACATTGCATTCGACAGGGTCACTCAACCTTGTCGCATGAAACAAACAATTATGTATGAATAGAAGGTTACCGGAGAAAAAAATATTTTTTTAATAAATAGTCAGGAAATAAAGAATTCAAATAACGTTTAACACCGAAAACTTATATTTAGATAAATTGAATGGTGGAGTTTTTTAAATACTTTTATAATTAGATTTTTTTAATTAAATAATTGTAGTTGTTTCGTTTTTTTTTTTTAAATTACACAGATATAATATTTCTATCTTACTTAATTCATAATTAGGAAAAGGTAAATTAAAAAAAAAATATTTTTTGTACTAAAATAATCTTTAAACGATTATAATAACATGTATGAAAAAATATGATTATATCATGTAAACTTTTTTTTTATAAATAAATCAATTTAGGTGCTTTCGTATAATTTTTGCTCCGTTCGAGTTTTGACTGTGACGTCACTTCGCCAAATCGTTATTGCGGGCGAATCTTTTGCGATACGCGCTTTGGTAATTTCGTATTTATTTTATCCCTCTTTGTGATTTGACGCTCCACATATGTTTTTTCACTTAAAATAATATTAGAACAATTATTAATATATTATTTTATGCTAAAATAAGAGCAGTATTTTCACGTAGACTAAGAAATAGTCTACCGAAAGTCGATCTTATGATTGCGGATTCTTTTACAAATCACGCAAAATATATTAATGAGATTATTATTATTGTTTATTTTAATCTTTTGTTATTGCAGATTGATCATAACTGTGATCGGCAATAAGTTCGTACCCTTCATATAGAGATACTAGTGCTTTTCGCTTTTTGATAGAAAATAATATCGATATAGGATATAATATACATTTTAATTTTACGTGTATAAAGAGGGGCGCGGTAGTTACGATACAGAGCCACGGCATATTATTGTAAATTTGCTTGTGATGAAAGTGTAATTAAAATTTCCGTTCCGTAACAGCCTGTGAATGTCCCACTGCTGGGCTAAAGGCCTCCTCTCCTCTTTTTGAGAAGAAGGTTTGGAGCTTATTCCTCCACGCTGCTCCAATGCGGGTTGGTAGAATTCACATGTGGCAGAATTTCAGTGAAATTAGACACATGCAGGTTTCCTCACGATGTTTTCCTTCACCGTAAAGCACGAGATGAATTATAATCACAAATTAAGCACATGAAAATTCAGTGGTGCTTGCCCGGGTTTGAACCCACGATCATCGGTTAAGATTCACGCGTTCTTACCACTGGGCCATCTCGGCTTACAATCTCGAATATGAAGGATGCAAACATACACCCGCATAGGTCACATAGATGTGAGAAGCCTCCTTGTAATGAAATAAGCTGTATTGGATGAAACCTTTTTTTAAAGTCATCATCGTGTCCCCGGCATATATTTGCGCAGCCGGTGTATAAAGCGTCTACAGTGCTGTTGTCTGCCAACATTGAATATTGCTAATTTACACATGTCATTAATATGCAGAAGAAGCAGAGTACCGTGGAGTACCGGCTTAGAATAGTACTCCCCCAATCTCATCCCGTGGGTGTCGTAAGAGGCGACTGAGGGACGGGGAAAAGGGGGGATGGGCAGCAGCGTCCCCCCTCCCATAAACATCTTACCCCCTACTGCGCTCGCCAACACGCCTGCCCAGCGCGGCGAGTATGGGCAAACCCCTCCCTAAATGGCAGATGCGCCCTAAAAAAGGCCCCCAGTTACCGGCAAGCCCGCTAGGCCCGACCAAGGTAGCGGTCGCGGTATCGGCAGGGCAGGGGGTGCTAAGAATCACCGGTTCACGGCAGGCTACCGTATAAAGCGACTGAAAATGGCAACGTATAATGGACGCTCGATGAGGCTGGACCATCACCTCGCCGAATTAGAAGTAGAGTTAAGTCATATAAACTGGCATATACTGGGGTTATCTGAAGTCCGAAGACAGGGGGAGGACACGATAACTCTAGAGTCCGGTAACTTACTCTACTTCCGCGAAGGTGATAACCTCTCCCAGGGTGGTGTCGGTTTTCTAGTCAAAAAGGATCTCATTAGCAGCATTGTGGAAATCAGTAGTGTGTCGAACCGGGTAGCGTACCTTGTCCTAAAACTTTCCGACAGGTACTCCCTGAAGGTTGTACAGGTATATGCGCCAACTTCGACATACTCTGATGATGTGGTCGAAGCGATGTACGAGGACATCGCAAAGGCCCTCAACGACACCTCGAGGGCCCACTACAATGTTGTTATGGGAGACTTTAATGCTAAAGTGGGAGTACAAGATAGCGGTGAATCGAAAGTCGGACCTTACGGCTTGGGCTGCAGAAATCACAGGGGGCAAATGCTGGTAAACTTTCTCGAAGCGCAGGGGCTTTTTTTGATGAATTCTTTCTTTCAAAAGAAGCCTCAGAGGAGGTGGACCTGGCGAAGCCCCGATAACGTGACAAGGAACGAGATAGACTTTATTATTTCGAATAAAAGGCACATATTTAGAGATGTTTCAGTGATCAACAGGTTTAATACCGGAAGTGATCACCGCTTGGTTCGAGGCACTCTAAATATCAACTTAAAAGCCGAAAGATCGAGAATGATGAGGTCTACTCTCCGACCTACCATGCTCCAAGCTGCTCAAGGCTCCGAAAAGTTCCAAATGGAACTTCAAAATCAATTCACCGTGTTGGAAACCATAAGCAGCATTGATGAGAGAACCGACACGCTGGTCAAAATACTGCAAAACACATCCCGCAAGTGTTTTCCGCCACAGAGAAGAGACAACGCACCAAAACTCTCTGCTGAGACACTCGAGCTCATGAGAAAACGACGAGAACTACCATCGTTTTTGTCAGATAAGGCCTTAAACCGAACAATAAAAACGCTGACGCGACGCGATCTCCGACGCTCCAATACCCGTGCCATCATGGCTGCGATTGAGCAAAATCGGGGATCGAAAGTGTTCGCTCGCAAGTTTGGGAGGCCGCGTCTGACAAAACTTAAAACTGAAAATGGTGGGGTCGTTACCTCTAGGCCTGAGATTATCGGAGAAGTAGAGAGGTTTTATGGGCAGTTGTTCTCTTCAAGATCGGATAAACCCGTGGGAATCAGTATTGATGACCAGCGCGCCCCTCTTATGCGCCATTACTCCGAGGAGCTCCCGGTCGTTGACCAAGGAGAGATTAGGGCGGCTCTAGAACAGCTTAAAAACAACAAAGCTCCGGGAGATGACGGAATCACAACAGAGTTGCTTAAGGCAGGCGGGACCCCGGTCCTGAAAGAGCTAGCAAGCCTCTTTAATTCCGTCATCCAACATGGCAAGACCCCGGAAACGTGGAGCGGGAGTGAGGTGGTACTGTTTTTCAAGAAAGGTGATAAAACCCTCTTGAAAAACTACAGACCAATCTCCCTCCTGAGTCACGTGTATAAGCTGTTCTCAAGAGTCGTCACGAACCGTCTCGCCAGATGACTTGACGAGTTCCAGCCCCCAGAGCAAGCCGGCTTTCGATCAGGCTACAGCACCGTGGACCACATCCATACTGTTCGGCAGATTGTGCAGAAGACCGAAGAGTACAATCAGCCGCTGTGTATGGCATTTGTGGACTACGAGAAAGCCTTCGACTCCATCGAAACCTGGGCAGTGCTCGACTCATTGCAGAGATGTCATATCGATTGGAGATATATCGAGGTACTGAGATGTCTGTACAACGCCGCTACAATGACTGTCCACATCCAGGACTGTAAGACGAAGGCGATCCAACTGCGCAGAGGGGTGAGACAGGGGGATGTAATATCCCCGAAACTGTTCACCAACGCGTTGGAAGACGTTTTCAAAACGCTGGATTGGACTAGGTATGGAGTCAATGTAAACGGCGAGTACATCTCACACCTTCGATTTGCCGACGATATCGTCATCATAGCAGAGTCGCTGGAACAACTCACCGAAATGCTGCGTAGCCTAGGCGAGTCTTCACAAGTCTTATGGAACACCCGAATTAATGAATTTTAAGTCAGAGCATGCACCGTTGACAACAACCTTGATGGTACGTTCTGGTAAAACTGTTGATCCGGTTGTATTATTTCCTGAGAAGCCCAATCAAAGGCTTGGTCTATGTCCAGACTAACTGCTAATTTTGTTGTAGTTGATTACTTTAGCCCATCAGTCAGGTAAACTCTTCTAGTTTATTTTCGGTGGTAGCTTTACATTTAATTCAATACTGTAATAAAGTGATCCAAAAGTGCCCTTATAAGCCTATTAGAATAAATAATTATTTGATTTCATTTATATCATGCGTACTATATTAGACTACGTATTTGACTTTCAAAGAAACTTATTATGGTAAAAATCAATTTTAATGGGTCACAGTCATTAAAGATTTTTTCAACTTATACCATTGGCGATACGGAGTTGTTCACAAATCACCTTCAAGATTAACAATAAACTTAAAATTAACGTTGAAATTCATTTTTCATCGATACAAACTCTTATGACAACACTTTCGATATTCAACGTATCAAGGCCGAACATTCTGAATTATGTTTATATTAAATGAATGCCTATAAATAGCCTGTAAAAATTAAATGTTTGATCCTCAAACTAAAACTTATAAAAACGACAAATTTTACTACTAAGGTACTTTCATTAAAATGCTCATCACAAAAATATCTATTTGTTATATATATATATATATATATATATATATATATATATATATATATATATGTATATATTAATTATTATTTTTTTTTATATATTAAATATGTTTTTTTGAGATCATAAAAAACTCATCTTCCTAATTATATATGGTGTAGTAAACCTTTATCTTTTTTCTATAATATCTAAGAATGAATTGTGCCTATCAATTTATTGTAAGTAATTCTGAATGGATCTCGTCTCATGATCTCGAATAAGAACGCATCCCTCACATGTTTACGATGCTAATAATAATATACATTTACCAAAATAAGTCCTTCAATATTAGGTGTGGTGAGTAATTCAATAAATTGGGATTCGGTATCCGATATGTGTTTTAGAAGGCAACATAACCTACTTATACTTTTGTTACAAATAGACTCCAATAGTATAATTATACGTATGAATTGTATTCAATTGATGCGATTTGCTGCAACGTGCACAATAAGAACACGTATCTATAAGAACGTATTATATAAAGCCGTTCAACGAAGAGTTACTTCTATTCGAAATTTCTTGTTAATCTACTTCAAAAAACAAAGAGGTTCTCAGTTTTTTTTTACCCTCAGATCTATCATTTAAACTATATATGCTCCCAGTAGCCATTTTTATCAAAATCCAGTTCTGATAATGGGATTCATGAGGCATTGAGGGAACTCCACAAATATTATAGACATTTTGGTATTTTCAAACATTTAGTGATTTTGGTATTTTCATCAACGAATCAAGCATTTACATTTAGAAAGACTTTTTTTTTGTTAACATATTTGTATTTTGTTTTAAGCCGTAAGCCTATTCATTTACTTATTTATTTTATTAACTTTTATTATACGAGTAATTAAACATTCATATTTTTTGGTTCAAGCTCGATCATGATAGAAGCATCAATGAATGTATATCTGTTATTTATATAATCTACAATGAGTGACGTAGCTACTACGCGTTTTAAGTATCGATTAAATTAGCGATTTGTATTTCTGCTTATTGTAACTTTTATGAATTTGAATTAATAAAACATTAAAAAAAGTATGTTGTTATGCAAATTATTATTTCAAATTATTATAAATAAAAACTTCTAGCTCCCATGGTCTTTGTAATTTCTAATATGATTTTGCGTATCTTTCTAACTTTAACTAGGTTATTGAGATTTTTTTGTGGTAATTAAGTAATTCAATTCTATTCTAATAGTTAATTTATTTAATTAATTACTAACTATAATACTTTACTTTACTAAAATACTTTTAATATTTTATCATGGGCTTAATTTCATATGTAGTAAAAAATACAAAAAACAAAATGTTTTGATATTTATTTGCGATGATAGTTATATAGTGTCGTTAGACAATTTTTGTGTGTATGATTAATGTTTTTTTTTTTTCATTTAAATCAACCGCTACGCGCACCGATCTGTTCCGACCTCGGCCTTGTTTATCATTGTTTTTTATCTAATTTAAAGTACTTTTGCCATCAGTACTCCCTTTTGTTACAACTGTTATAAAACTATAATGCAGATTTATACAATATATTCAAAATATAATAAACGTTCACTAAATAATAGGACGTTTTATCCTGTCGTAAGTTTGTATGTATATTGTCTTGGATAAATAAATAAATAAAATAAAATTTCTTAAATAATAGCTTTTAGGAATTATATTGATTAAGCTGTCAAGCGATGGTATTTTTAATATCTAATATGAGTTTCTTCCGCCGGTTTTTCTCAGGGCTGGGTATTTCTTTTCCGAACCTGTGGTTGTTTCTGGTTAGACTATCAATAAGTAAGTGTAATCTTCAATGTTGAATTAATCATTTCGATTTTGATTTTATCATGTTTCAATATATAATCAAACTAACACTTTTACAATTGTTACAATTGAGTATTCACTACAACTTATTTTACACGAATCTATATATATTTATAGTTTTTTTTTAATTATTTCTGATCAAAATTAAATATGCATTTACGAACGAAAAACGATTACTGTCGATTTCCGCGTTGGAAGTTGAACGTTTACGTCGTCGAGGTCACTACGACTTAAACTCTTTCGATTAAAGATGCATGCGCTCCCACTCAACTATACAATCAGTTTTCATTTAAGAGAACCAGTGTATTTAAAAGCCTAAAATAATTAAATAATTTGTAAAAGTACGAAATAATACATGTCACTGTTTTTTTAGTGTAAATTATATTAATCGATTAAATTCAACATGGATTAACTTTCACATAAAAGGAATTAATTATAAATTCGTACGAAAAATTGTTCTTTTTTTGTAAAACATGTAGTGTGTTGTAATATTTTTTTATATGCAGTTTTAAATATAATAATATAAGCAAGGTTCAATAACATTTATATACACACAAAAAAAACGTGAATTTACAATATTTTATCTTTAAGCGTCGCTTGTTAAAAAAATATTTTAAAAATAATAGTTTTTTATAAAGCAAAATGTAAACAAAATTTTGATATATAAATATTTGTCCTTATGTAAGTACACGTCTACACTACAAAATATTAGTCATGGTTAATATTTAGCATACAGATAAGAGTGGATGATTTCTCTGAATACTTAAAGCACTTTATGAAAAGGATAACCGCAAAGTGATTACAAAGAATACATTACCTTTCTTAGTACCAATAAATATTGGTACCTAGATATATGTTACTTAGATAAATTATCTCAGCCTGCAATAACCGAGTAGGTATCTATAACATGTTGAATGAAAGACGTTGTTTATTTACATAAGTTTTCCTATTCGTGTTCACTCACGAATGGATTGGCAAAAAGATTTTATCTTAATAAACAGCAAAAATAACTGGGGCCTATTCTACTAATTTATAACGATTACGATACGTTTTCGATTTTATTCAAGTCCAATTCGACATATTATATCTATTCGGATCTAAAGAAAACCGATATGATGTTCCATGTACCGACCATACCATACTATACCATATATCATGTATATATAATCAATGGTATATAGTTAAATTCAAATATAGGTAAATGGATAAACGGCAACGATAACGCTCCGAGTCGATTTCGATAAAGTAACAATTTGTTAACAGAATTGGTTTCCAGTCTTTAAATGTCCAACTGCTGGGTTCTTCCTCTCTTAAAGACGTTTGGAACTTCTTCAACCTTGGTTCTCCAGTGCATGCATCAACTCGGTGGATACACATGAGACGGAATTTTATTCGACACATGTAAGTTTCCAAATAAGTTAAAGATTATAAGGACAAATCAAGGACGTGTAAAACCAGTGTTGCTGGCGCGGATTTAAGCTCGGGAACTTCAGTTGAGATGCGTGTGATCTGCCAATTGGACTATCTCGGCTTTAAAGGAAATAATGATACAAACTTTCAAACTTTAAATTGATAACGACAAAATATCGCTAAATTTAACTTAAACGATTAAATCGCCTGACATATAAATATAATAACAAAAAAAAAATTATATGCGAATCATTAACATTTAATTTAAAATAGAATTATATTATTTCTCTTTTTAAGTCGACAACTAATGACCAAGAAAATATTAAAAAGATTATGTAATATATAAGATTATATTACTGTTTGTTTTATAAATAAGTACTAGCCTGACATCAAAGTTAGTGGTTAGTCTAGTAATTCTAGAGTCGAGGTAATCACTCAGATCGAACTTCGAAGACATCACATACATTAGAACTCGTTATAGTGCAGCCACATCTACTTATTTTCAAATAACAAGTTATTATCAACATGCAACATAGAGTACAAGAACTAAGTTTCATTTGTATCCGTACAGTCATGTACCCTGCTAGTAGTATACATTACAACCTTCACGGTTGTTAAACTCGTAAACAAAATGTTTTTTGTCAATACTTCTAGTAAATTAGAGGAAAATGTTCATCAATTTATTTTGTGTCTAAATTCATAGCTTAGATACAAAAATCTGATTATCATAATAACAAAATAGACTGAACATACGAATGTATTATTCATGGTCTCTCAATCCATTACAAGCACTCTGAAAGACATTCGTGAAAATAATCACGACATTACATGAATAGTTTAAGTATTATTAGTAATGGTTTAGAAAATACGAGCAAATATTATTTGATAATGATTAATTAATATTATAAAAATGGCAATTAACATAACATTTCAAATAAATTTATGTTTCTGTAACTTACAAGTCTCAATTTTTTTTTCAAATATAGCATATCGAAATATATGAATTTATTTAGAAATACCTAATTTCTTATTGATGTTTATTGCACAAGACAAACTATAACCATTGTCACGAAAGTATCTTATCTTTAAAGATTGTATAACCCATTCATTTAATTCAGTTAACTGATGTGACATAGTCATCAATTCTTTTGAGAGCCAAGTCAATAAATATGGTATATCAAGTACTTGTGTTTGTAAATTTCTCGAGATATAATTAAATTCATTAAAAAAGTTAATAAATTATTTGAAGCGTCAATAGCGCAATGGTTGACGGGTCGCCTAGTGATGTAAAATTCGCGTAGGTTCGATACTGACACCTATTATCGTCCCTACTTCTAATACAAGCTTTACGCTTAATTGGAGAGGTTAAGGAATATTAGTAATTCCCTAAAAGACAGGATGTTTTGGTACCGCAACATAAAGGCGTCTATTTAAAATAATTAAAATAAATATAACTCTTTAATGCCCCACATCTGGGCAAAATCCTCTTATCCTTCTAAGAAATAAGGTATCAGACCTTATTCGACCAGGCTCTTTCACTTAGGCTGATATGTGGCACAATTTCAAATCGCTGCATGCTGTTTTCCTTATATTTATTATTAAAATAAATTATATGCTCAACTTGAAAGCACATGCAAATTCTATGTTGGAAATGTACTCGGTTTAGATCCATTTATTTTATCAACTGTTCACAGTTTCACAGAAGCACATTACAGCCGCCATAAAATGTATTCAGTTTCGCATAAGATTATACAAGTTGTTTCTTAATTATTTTCAAATTACTTTCCATAGTTATTAATATTTTTAAAATATAATGTATAAGAATTGGGGCTGACTTGATTTTTTTTTGCATTTTATTGCTATTATTAAAACCAATCAAAACTGTAGGTCTAAGTTCTGTCGGTTACCGACACAGTTACTCAACAATTTAAATAGGCCATTGCTCGCTGCACGCAACTGATATTTTCGGCACTACTTCTAGTGTGAAGAAAACACTAGGAATTACTGTTGTAAATTCGTTTTCAAACAAGCGTATAGGTCATTTAATATATTTATTTATAAAATCACAAAACTGACCACACATTATGCGTAATTTTCGTGAGAATATAATATGTATTAGCATTAGCCTACAAAAAAAAATCGCAGTAAAAACACGATTAAAATTGACATTTAAACTAATACAGAAGTTCATTTTTATCTAATGAGGTAAAGAATAATTTAGTTTGTCTCATCATAAAATTGCACAACTCTTAATATCATGAATATTTTTTGTAAGTACGTACTTAATTTTAAAATACTTAATTTTATTAAACTTAAAATAAATTACAATTGTATGATGTCTGATTATTAATTGATTGTACGTCACTATTATGTTTTGATATTTTTGCTATTGAAATGATTATTTACGTAAACAAACCCGTATTATAATGCAAATCAACCGGTGCGCTGTAAATGATATAAATTTCGACATTCATGTAAAACCCTGACACTACGTCACATTACATGTTTTATTGTTTCTGAGTCATTATAATAAAACTTAATTACGGTGCTGCAATTACAACTTAAATTATTAATAGCCACTTTATCTCCGTGAGCTACTTATTTATCTGGAAGGTTTAAAAAAATCTCAATATATTTACTATTTTATTTACTTTTTTTACAAGTGTAGGTGCCGTCACGTGCTTCACTGTAAACAAACCGGTTTTACAAATGCACTACAGCTTATCTTCATTCTACAAACTAATGGCACGTCTAAACTCACCGTTTTCAATTGTGTACCCCCATTCCTGACTCGCCATCACCGAAACTGTTTAGTATCACTAATTATTTAGTAACTGCTATCGTTTATCGCGAAAAAGCCGGGTGAATGTATAAGATCGTGGTTGGGTCGTGACTGCGTGCGAGTTCGCGCAGGTCTTCGCTTTATATGAGGGTCAAACTCAGTGCTCGAGGCGGAGGCGAGTGCGGGCGCGGACGCTTACAATGACGCGGGACGACGAAAGAGCAGTGCTGTACGACCGCGCTCCTCTCAGCCACTGTTGACTGCGTGGCGCGTGCGCTTGCGCCGGACGTCAGTCCGCCTCATCGTCAACGACACAGCGCACACCACCCATCTACACTTTCTAATCCGTCGTAATTACTAATTAGTAATATATTTATACATTATTGACTGATTAAATAAATAATGTTGTGCCAATACCATAGCAACTATAAAATAAATAATGATGGTCGTGTTGTGTTAAAAAACGCAAACCTATTTAAGTTTACCTAAAGAAGGTAAGTAAACCTTATTTTCGTCGTCGTTGTTTATTTTGGCAAGAAAAAAGGGCCTTTATCGTAATAATAATTTCCATGTTAAATACGCTACGCTTGTGTCTAGTGTTGAACCTCATCTAAAGCAACGCTTACATGAGCGTCAAAAATTTTACAGGTCGTCTTATACTATAGGCAAATTCGTTTTAATGTAATATCCTTAAAAACTAGTGTCGAATAGGTTTGGAAAACAAGAGAACAAGACGAACGAGGTTTTTTTCAGGATAAGTTCGGTATTTAAATTATATTTATTAAAATTTAAATGAAGGAATTAGTCTGTGGAATACCTTTTCCAGTCTTTTCTCCAAAGTAAATATTTACCTGTCGTTTGTATTGTGCCCGTGTGAACATGACCTAATAATAGCGTTTGATGTGCAATAGAAGCCCTATTTTATTGTTACATATGTATATTATTATTGGATTAAATAACATACATAACTCGTTCATTTTTAATTATGTTATTATAAGAGAGCACAAAAGATGTAACAAAAATTTAAGTAATGAGAAAATTTATAACAAAGCAAGGAAATTATTATGTTATTTTTACTTAAATACTTACTGTTAAAACTGTTTTCAAAAATAACTTTTTAATGTCGAATAATTATTAATTAAGACTGTTTTTGTTCATGGGATTAAATATACTTAATATAATTAAATTAAAGAGCATGGTATATGTAGATAGTATCATATTTATATAGTTTAGAAATATTTATGAACTGGAACTAACTTAATTATTGTTTTTATTTAAACTAATCACAACTGTAGATACAATTAAAATCAATGACGTCACTTGCTCATGTAAGGGATACAATGTTAAGGGTTAAAATGCGGCGGCGGAAAATGCTGAAACGAGAAAATGGCGCAACTATAGGTCTCTTATAGCAAATTATATCTTTTATAAATGATAAACTTAGATCTTGGGGTAGAAAATATAGGTATGTAGGTATCATTTATAGGTACTAATGTTGTACATGCGAAAGTAACCCTGTCTGACTGTCTCTCTGTTATGCTTTTACGGCTAAACTACTGAACCGATTTTGGTGAAATTTGGAATGAAGCACTTGGAACTTGAAACACCAAGGAAGGACACAGTCTATATTTTTTACCTAATGCCTGTCCCGTCTCCCAAGCAAGCGGACGGATTCCAGTTGTGTGTGTGTGTAGTATATATATATTATTAGTTACGATTTTTATGATGTTAATTTTTATTTTTGTAATTTATATTTTTAGTTTTGAATATAAATATTTTTTATGACCTTCTTTAAAAAAATCGTGGGGTTTTGCGGGTGCCATCGATTTAAGTTAATCTACAATTACTATTAATACTTGTATTTTAAAAGGTGGTTAATAAGGTGAGTGAGCCAGTGTACATACACAAGGAACAAGTCATCTTAAGTGTCTATGGATAGCGTCACATTGACTGTTTATGTGACAGGGAGTGGCTTGTAATTCTTGTAGAGTCAGTGTCTATGACCAAATTTGACCACTTACAATAAGGAAGAATTCTTAAGTAAAGAAAAAGTCCTATTAATTTATTTTCAATTAAGCTAATTATGATGGAACCGGACGAATGTTTAAAATGTTATTAGACATCAATCACAATATATAAGTATCAAAATTTACTAATTTGATATTTAGTTACATTCAATTAATAAAGTACGATGTCATTCAAGCAGAGCAAAAGGAAATTAAAGGTCTTAGAGTACGGAAGGTATGAGAATTAGACGGAGGTTGCAGTTTGTGGCTTGCCTTGCTTGAGGGCAATGAGCTGTTGCAAAAATGTGATTTATACTTCTGCAAATTATATCCTCTTATTCATTTATTATTAACTTATATCCTCTTGCTGTTCTAATAATTCAAGTCTCAAAGACAAATATACTAACTACTGCAAAATCTATAAAATATTATTCACTTTGTTGCATATAGTTAATAGTTATTTATAATTTTGTCACAATACTCATTTAAAATCATTCCATTTAATCAACTTTTTTTTAAATACAGTTATGTACGTTACGGCGAAAGAACAAATTAATATTCCCTTTATGTCAAAAAAATCTCCCAACGCGTTGTGAGATTTTTTCATATTATTCATGACGCGTTATATTGTTCATGTTAACATTATATTAGACCATAACGCATTCAGGTTATGTTAAAAAAAACTTTAGGTACTGCAGTATCGTGGCATGAAATCCGCGACACGAATTTCATTTTGTGGTGTTTTTAAAAAGTCACACACACAACGCTTTTTAACCCTTTTCCAATAGAATAAAAAGAACATATGATTTATAAATGCCCAGTCCTTGTAATTGTTGATTTCGCGTTACGAGCGTATTCTAAAAGCATAATTTAGGCAAAACTTATATTAGTCAATACTTGCTTACTTAATTTTTGAATAAAAGATTTATTTTTTGAATTGATGTTAGACTTAAGTAAGGTACCTTACTAAAAGGCAGAAAGTAGTCGCAAATGAAACAAAACAAATAGTACCTATTAGCCGAATAATCGTTCCATCTCCTTTTAAATTTTAATGTTCTTACAAAGATATTTCTTCATAGTCATTGAGGAAACATTTAAGTTAAAAGATAAATTTGAACATGGAATATATTATAAATTACAATTATTTATTTCTTACATTCTTTTATGAAAAAAAACTATAATTAAATTAAAAAAACTCTACTATTTTTGGTTTGTGTATTTGTCGGATTTGTTTGTTGTTCAACGATTGCTATAAGTCGTCATTCCAATGTTTCTTTCCGTTGCATTTTTAAATCGAACTGCATCCAAAAAATATACTTAGTTTATATTAGTTTTTCCGTAATCCTCTCTTCTCAACAGCGATGCAGCGATTGATTTAAGAAACCATAAATATATGATTGAAGTATAGGTGACACAGATGTGGTTTTTCGCGGTAACAAAATGTAGTACAAAAGCGCCAAAAGATTTTTATCGTTATAAAAATAAAACGAAAGGGTTTTTATCGTTTTATTAAAATCCCTAATAGCAGTCCTAGTAAATAGGTATCATTAATTATGCAATTTTTGTCTCAATAACCATAGACTTATCTACCATAGACGAGTAGTTATAGATGTAAAGATTAGAGGACATTTCGTGAAAAAAATTATGGAGAAAATTTTATTTATTTATATTTTTGATTAAATACAGCTCTTGAAAATATAATACAGCCATACATACAAAGATTTATTTTTAACTTTGAACTAGATATATATAATCAAATAAAAGATTAGTAATTTTGTTTTATATCCCCTCTTAAGTAAAAAGCATGTATTATTTATAGGATGAACTGATATCCATCTTGAAGATTACTGTTTTAATATTTTTATATAATTATAGTTATTGTTTGTACTATCTGTATTTAATATTGTATAATACAAATAGAACGCAGTCGCACTAATAAACTATGACAATATTTAATGCTTTTGTTTGATTTATGATTCTTATCCTTTCTCACTTTCTCCATTACATATCAATACAAACTATTATATTATTTTACGTACCTATATATTATATATAGTGTTATGTGACCTTTTCGATAACTTGTAACTTTATCTTACTAGAGAGATCAATGAAAAAGACATCTTATTTAATATCGATATGGAACATATTTCATATAATTTATTAACAGATATGAATTACTGAAAGTAAATTAACATTACAAAATTTTGGTACATATAAGTTTTGTAAGAAATTTAGCATCGTTACTGGATTTTGTTTAAATGTAAGTTTCTCGGAAAAAAGTTATTTGACAGCTGATAAACAATAATTAGACAGTTTATTTATAAAGTATATTTAAATACGACTAGCATTACCCGTTACAGCTTCGCCCGCAGATGTGAATGCCTTTTCAACGCGGCATGTGTGTCTAATTGCAAAAATGTAAATGACTTCATTTATTTATCTTAGTGTCCTGAAACTTTGAAGTTGAAGATTAGGAAGATGAAGCAAATTGCCTCTTTCTACCATATGGGTCAATGTTTTAAAAAAATCCTTACATAGTACGAAATCTTCTTTAATTACAGATTAGGGTGCGCGTTGAAAGTCAGGACATTGCCTTGAATGCAATTCATGTATACTTTAGTATTACCTAAACAACGCAATGTACATAAAAATCTCTTTTAAACTAGTTACTAAAAAGTTATACCTTATATAATATAGTCCCAACTTTAACTGAAAGTAAACAATGATGACAATATAATAATACTTTTATATATTTTTCATTTTATAAAACAGATAGGCGAACGTACAAATGGGCCAACTGATGGTACGTGGTTACCATAGATATTGGCGCTGTAAGAAATATTAACCATTCCTAGCGTCGCCAATGCGCCACCAACCTTGGCAACTCAGTTGCTATGTCTCTTGTGCCTGTAGTTACTTTGGGTTACACACACTTCAAACCGGAACAAAACATTACTATGTATTGCTCTATGGCAGTAGAATATCAGATGAGTGGGTACTACCAGACGGGCATGCATTGAGCCCTACCACTTACTACTAATAAGCACTGTAGGCTTAATATAGAAAAAAATGTTTTATTAAAAGTAAACTATAGACTATCTGATGCAAAGGTGCTAACTGCCTTACTAAATGGACCCAACACTGAGAAGACAAATAAATTAACATAGACTAAACATTTCACTTAAAGGAGTTTTACATTTAGCGTTTCCTTCGTAATTACTTCACTGTAAACCGTCTTATACCCATCTGTGATGTAAACACTTCCACTTAAAGATTTTTATTCCGTATTATACTTTTAAATACTCTATCTAATAATGTTTTTTTTTTTTCAAAATTTTATTCACAAAACGTCTTTTAAACATCTATGGATTTTATTTTCATAGATTTTCTCCAATATTGTTTCGATTATAACCTAGTGTTAAGAATTATTATTGCTTTTTATCTTTTTCTCAACGTCTAAGAATATTTTCCTGTCGCTACAACGTGACGATTAAATTATTAAATCAGCTGTCATTGTTACCACATTTCGAATGCACTTTTTGCATGGAAAAAAATAATGAACAGATAATATTTACTTACTATTGTTATAAATGAATATATAATTAGAAGGAAACTAAAGAATTTTAGAATATGCTTCATCAAGGAACAAATGATTACCAATATTCAAGCATTTTCCTTATTACACAATACATAGAAATAGATCGAAATAGTGTCTTGTTTTTAGTACGGATAAATATTTCCTACATTTGAGTACAATGTCTTATTTTATGTATTAAAATAATCGCTAGAAATTGTTTAAATAATCTAGTGTTTTGGCACAACGGAATTATGCTATTGAATAAAGAATTTATTTAAAATACCCACGAATTTAACATTTTTATGGGCAAATTAGTTACCGGTGACGACTCTTGTATTAGGAGTGATAAATCTTAATTTTACTATATACATTAAATTGACTATGTACAATAAATATTGCGTGTTTAAAAGTACTAATATTTAAATTACTATATTAATAAATATACAATAAGCTTTTGATTGTGATCTTATAATATGAACTCAATTGCAAATTTAGAAGTAGGTGATTTGTCCATCAGCTAAAAAACCAAGTTTAGATAGTTTTTGATTAGTTTGAAACAGAGTTAACACGCTACGGATTTCAGGCGAAATTAAAATAGTTATTTTTTTTAACCTCTAATTTTAATTTTTTACTTACATTAATTTATTTTGTTCGTTGTCTCTTTACTAATAAGAAGTTATTATAATTATCAATAAATTAAGGCCTATAATCAAGAATAATAATAGAATCAATACTTTTTCACTCTTTAACTACGGTAATATGTTATAATAATTAACAATTCATATTTAATCGTATTGTACTATATATCATTAACTTAATTTTATATAGTAATAAACAAAAAACATTGATGATTGGTAGTCAGTAGGCGCAACTAACATACCTTAAAATACTAATACTTACTTGTAACATAGTACAATGGGTTTTATAACGCAAAGAGAATAATAAAACGACACACCATATATGTTTTTAATTTTGAAGTAGATAGATTTATTGCCAGCTATAAAAAACTGTCAAATAAGACTTGTCCATTGATTGTTGTTTATATTATAATAAGTTAAGAGTTATCAGTGTCAGTTAAGACAATTGTGAATATTTATAGTCATTAGTCATCAAGTTAATTTACTTTATATATCCATATTGTCAAAGGCTTTTTCTCCTCTTATTAATAGCTGCTTTATTACGAGCTGGTGGAAACATTTCAGGTAGAATTTCAAACGTCACAAGCCGATTTTCTCACGATGTTTTCCTTCACCGCCGAACACGAGACGAATTATAAACAATAATCACATAAAAAACCCGTGCACGCGTACTGTCCACTGAGATTTTTCTTATTTTAGTCATAAATAAATATATCTTATATATCTTATGTATTGAATTTATAAAGATAAAGTTTTCTCATCTGATAAATGAGTACAACGAGTTCTAAAATTTTCATAAGCTAAATATTCAGCAGAAGCCTGATTAATAAGTTAAGTTCGCGATATTATAATTTTATAAATTTTGCTAATAACGATATGGATTGTATTTTTTTTTTAAATTTATTACCGGAAGGACATAATATGTATAGACTTAATGATACAAAATTTCCGGAACTGAATCATTTTAATAAATTACGTTATAGTATTATTTTCAATAGACCGTTCCGAATTCGCACGGGTAATAAAACGGTCCGCACGATATTTTTTTATTAATGATATATACATGAATATTATAATACAAACAGTATTGACTTAAGCGATATATCTGCCAGCAGTAACTGTTGCTGTAAGTTATATTTTACCATGAGCCAAGTCCAGGATCCAGATCTTTTTGAAGTATGTAGGTACTGGATGAACGTAGTGATTTAGTTTTGAAGCTTCGTAATTAGAAAGTAGCACATTAATTGGATTAAAAGTTTGAATCTGTGAATCTATTAATGAAAACTTGTCTCTAAATAACATGAGGAACATAATAAATCGCTATACTTACTTAATTCCAAGCGGTTCGACCTCGTCCAGAATCTGTGGCTGAAAAATTAATATGAAAAAAAATGAACGGTTTCATATATTATTTATTTATTTAAAAACTTTTTGCCCACCACATTGAGTAGTATGACAAAAGGCGAAAAAAGACTTAATGCCTGAAGGCAATCTTTACAGTCAACCTTTAGGCTAAGCGGAAATTCGTGATGGCGGTAATTAATAGTCGAAAATATATATACATACAAATATAACAACAACAAAGAATATATGAATAATATATACGTATATATATACATACACATACACACATTACATATATACATACTTACAACACACACACATATACACATATTACATATGAATAATAATGCATTATAGACGTCAAAGATGAAGAGAACTAGGAGCTTACTGACAAGATATGCTCACGGAGACGAGACTTGAAAGTAGGTTTAGAGATGGCTTTCCTTATATGCTCAGGTACTTTATTCGAATTTTGAAATCGAATTTAGAAACGAAACCAGAAGTGTGAATAGGAACAGAAAGAAGGTAAGAATCGTTAGAGCGCAGCTGACGATTGTGATTATCGCACAAAAATTTGAACCTCCCTTTCAAATAATCAGGAGAGAGAGGGTCAAAGAGAATAGAGAAAAGAGAAGATAGTAATAGGAAGTTTCTACGTTGTCGAATAGTAAACCATTTTAATTTATCACGATACTGAGAATTATGATGAAAAAATATTATGTTTGAAGGGAAAGCCGGGTTAATTATCTTTTTAGTAAAACTCTTATTGTTTAGTATTTGTGGAGAATATATTTTTGTGAATAAGAAATATATAATTCGACAGCTTATTCAATGTAATGTGATTGTCAGTTTGTTGGTCTCGGGAAATGAAGCGATTGGAGAATATTAAAAATACAATAATATCCAACGTCATAGATCGGCAGAAGGCGCAATCAACTACTTCTGAAAACAAGAATACAAATAATTATAATTGTTTTTACATAATATACGATTTTAGCTTTTCTTCTTAGTTTAATATTTTCTATCGTATCATTGCATCTAATCGCGAATTTTGTGTACTGTAAAACTTTAAATAAATATAAATGAAAATTAAAAATAGTTACAAATCGTGACCGCGCGTTTGAATCGCAATTCCGATTCTCTAGGCGAAAAATGAACAACGTCCTGTCATCAGTAGAGGCAATAAGACTGGATGTAATAGTAAAAAAAAAGCCGAGATGGCCCAGTGTTAAGAGTGCGTAAATCTTAACCGATGATCGTGGATTCAAGCCCGGGCACGCACCACTGAATTTTCATGTGCTTAATTTGTGATTATAATTCATCTCGTGCTTGACGGTGAAGAAAAAAATCGTGAGGAAACCTGCATGTGCCTAATTTCACTGAAATTCAGCCATGTGTATTCCACCAACCCGCATTGGAGCAGCGTGGTGGAATAAGCTCCAAAATTTTCTCCTCAAAAAGGGAGAGGAGGCCTTAGCCCAGCAGTGGGACATTCACAGGCTGTTACTGTTTACTGGTAATATTTTTGATGAAACTTTTTGCACTATAACTACAAAACTACACTCTAAATGTTATTACTATAATGTAGTGTTATAAAAGTTATACCTAACAGTAAAGAAAAAGGATTAATGTAAGCTGGACCGTTTGTGTTGCGGACATAATTATGTGTGCGGGTGAGGAGTATGGCCGGCGAGCTAAACGCCGCGTACGCCCTTCCATTAATATTACAGATTAATAATAATTATCACCAAATATGACTACTTTCGTTGATCTAATCGTAATTACTTTCATTACTCTGATTACATTTTGTCCAAGTCTGTCCAACGCTTACTTGAAAAGATTTGACAGAGGTTTTAGAAAAGCAATTCATTGAGTTATTATTTTTCTTCTATTATAAAGATTACAAATGTTCATGTCACCCACTTATATTACGTTCTCACGTTTTCTAAGTGTAATAAATTCGCAAACTCAGTAAAATATTCTTTTTCATTTAATAATAATTTAATTCACAAAGAGTGACGTCAAAGCGCGCTAGCAATCAATTTGAGTGATGCTAATACTTAAATTACAGCTTCTTATATAATAAGTAAACTATATTTTGATATATTCTTGTGAAATGATCCAGAAAACAAAATTATTATATTTTTATTCGACATGCTCAATACATTGCTTGAGTTTTGTTTGGTTTAAGCAATACTTCCATCCCGTATTAGTGTACATTTCAAACGTTACTTCGCCATTTTATTACACGGGCATAGCATATATTATTCCCAAGGACAATACAAAGCATTGTGTGTAAATATACGTATCCTGTCGTTGAAAAGTTAACCTGACAGAAATATATTTTTCATATTGTACATTTTAAAGTTCATTGTAGAATTTAGACGACTCTCAAATTTCTATCTAGTACTAATAATAGTCGCAGAATTCGCAATATAATATTAAAATCCTTGGCAACCAGAAAGTAGAGTACTTGTAGTTTTTTGTAACACAATTTTTGTCATGTTTTTTTTTTTAAATTAGAAAGTACTGATATAAAATTGAGATCTCAGGAACGAATGTATTAAATATTTAGACTCTAAACACATTTCACGGATGGACGAAATTTTGTATAATTAGTTTTAAGAACATTTACAATACATTAATAGTAAAATAAAAAATTAAACAAATAAATAATTTATAACATATCTCTACCTAACTTATTTAATAGCTACAAGTGACTGACATTTGACTATATTATCCATTAACTTAATAAGTATCGTCGGTGATCGAATTTTTTTTTGCCACATTTTGACTATTTTTTTCATACAACTTTATAAAAACACATCGTCAAATCTTTATCTTTAAATCATAAATAAAAAGTACGAACGTTTTTGATGCGTACGTATTAAATATATATGCATATATCACGAAGTATTTGTAACAATAAATTTGAGGAGTGGCAATATTTTTTAAGTATTTACTTTTCAACCCGTATACCTGCTGTCGCTACCATATAAAGTATACAAAAGTATTCGTTAACTAAATATGGAAACAAATGTTTATTACAATTCGTAATAATATGGGGTCATTAGCATTAATATAAACGCCACTTTGAGTTTAATATGGCTCGTATAATACTTGTACCTATAGGAAAAATTAATGTATCATTCATATACGATGTGATAGATCGGCAGTTAATAAGACCAATGATATCGACTTGATACATTAGGCACATGCTGTCTGTAGGTAGTAGGTACATAGTTAAATATAAAGACTCTTCAAGCGTTTCTCTGTGTGGCTAAGAGATTTTGATAATTCTCATCAAGGCACAAAAATAATGTGATAAAATTTTGAATGCAATCGAATCAAATACTTAAAAAAATATCTGTAATCGATAACAAATATTCATATTAGTATTCAGAGTAGTAGACCGCTTGAGGGCCAAAAACACTGCGCCGGGCTCGGAAGGTTCCAGGTAGTGTTCTATGTGACGCTCTAGAATATCTAAGCGTAAGGCTTCGGAAGCTGTTTGACGAATATCTGTGCAGCGGGCAGTTTCGGAAGCTTTGGAAAGAGGGAAAGTTGGTGCTGTTGCCGAAGCAAGGTAGATCGCCAGATTCTTCCTTGGCATACAGGCCGAATCTTTCAGAGGTACAGTACAGATTCAGGGCGGGTCGATAATTATCCCTGGACGCTCTGAAGGCCCAGACCACGGTGGCGATGGCCAGAGTACCTAGTCCTAGCGGTGTCGCTGCATGTTGCGAATGCCTTCAATAGTCTTCTATTCGAGACTATAGGGAAAGCACTCCAATACCATGGGATGCTTTTCTATCTCAGGAGGCAGTTGGGGGCATAACTCCAGGACCGAGTGATCCTCTGGAAGGAAGGCGATGAGTTACTTGTTCGGCGTTGGGTAGGCTGTGCCGTTCCACAGGTGGTAAGTCTCGGTCCAATTCCCATCGTAGGAGGAGGCCGCAGAGCGGGAGCGTGATGAGAGTGCCTCCGCTCCGAAGAAGACGTCGGCGTTATGCGCATCTTCTCCTCCCGCCATAAGGTCTAGGGGGTCTCTGTACACCGAGAACCTTTACTGGTGATAGAGCTTTGTGCAAGCTCGTTTGAGTAGGTACCACCCACTCAGCAGATATTCTACCGCAAAACAGCAGTACTTGGTATTGTTGTGTTCCAGTTTGAAGGGTGAGTGAGCCAGTGTAATTACAGGCACAAGGGACATAATATCTTAGTTCCCAAGGTTGGTCGCGCATTGGTGATGTAAGCGATGGTCAACATTTCTTACAATGCCAATGTCTATGGGCGTTAGTGACCACTTAACATCAGGTGGCCCATATACTCGTCCGCCTTCTTATTCTATAAAAAAAACCCTTAGCTTTGGAGGCCCACAGAGGCGGGCCAACCGTCGGGGCGGTAAGATAATATGCGCAAGCGATCCCCGAACTTCGTGACTCGCCCGAAAAGACGAAGTGGGTACCGCTGGTTTTTTAGTGGGGATTCCGGCGCCTTCAGCGCCGGTGAGTACCACATCCCACACGAGGTGGGGGGACCTCGTGTGGGGGAAACACGTAAATGTATTTTTCCAGCAAAAAAAAAATGCGAATTATGCCAAACTGAATTATTACATTAAATATAAAAATATTGTAGCTATGAGAATGTTTTTAGACAGTGCGCTATACGAAACTATTTATATTTACTATGGAAAGATCACTTTAACTGATTTTGACCTTACAAATATATTTATTCAATCTCATAATTTTTTTAATATACAAATTTTTATAAGGATTTACAGGTTACTTTTGTAATAAAAGGTTAAGAATTATTACACAGGAATGATAAAGTTCATTGATGAATCTTTTATCATAATATTAGTTTTCTGTTTCTAAAACACTAAATTAAATGAGAACTATCAAAATTGTATTAGGCACACACCATATACTGCAGACATCATATACAAGGTAAAGACCACTCATAGACGTTAGCCGTGTCAAAAAACTTTGTAATGAATTTTAGTTACCTATTAAATAATTTGTGAATACTTAAAAAACCGCTATTTTATTTGGGTTCAGTGCTACTGTGTTTTTTTTATTAATTCATATCTATCTCTTATCATTTTTTCAGTCTTTCTTGACTTACAGCCATTCACATTTACATATACACACTATAACATTCTGTTGATATGATTCATCCCTTCGAATTAGTCATCACATTTCCATGATAATCGGTTTCCTTTCAGCTCGTCACTCCGCACATCCAATTTAGCTAAAGGCAATCAATCGACTTTCATCCGTCACCTTACTGACTCAACACTTCGAACCATACGTGAAAACTGGTTTTGATATATTTCGATCTGAAAGTCTCAAGGATTATTTGATAGTTGTCGCCATTTTATCCACGTTGTGCTGATTACATGCGACCAAATACCTCGAGGCTAATTCGGCACCAGATCTGGGTCGGGGCAAGTAAGAGTAAATATTTTTTTCTGTCAACAAATAGGAAGTTAGCAGTTTCCGTATCTCGAAAAATACAACCGTTGGTCCCGCGCCTGTCTCGGATTATATTCCCATTGCATTATAATATACTATAAATTGTAGACTTTACCAACATCAGAAATACATTATTATTGAGTTTCAACACGAAAATACTGCTGTATTTCTAGTCATCCCTTTTCATACATAGCTGTTATTTTTAATTTTGATTTGTATGTATTTATTTCAAGTTCTCAATGTTTATTAATTCTATGCCATTCTATTTAAATGTATTGAATATAAATAAATTCTAAGACTTGTAGCCATAGAAACTATAACGGTATTAGGTATTAGTCGGTACGTAAGTAAAGAATATTTTATAACTAAGAATTGAATAACAGAGTCTTACATAATATTCGAGAGTTTCGTAAATATTGCACATATCGTTGACATTGTAAGAGTAACGACTTTTAAAATTTTAGGATAAAATTACAGAACGAAATCTCGAATTCAAAAAGCCAATTCATATGATAATTTTTAAAAACACATCGATTATACATCACAGCAGACATGTCGATCATTATGTTAAAGTTAGCCGTAGTTGTTTTAAATGTCTTCGGCGTTCATGTATAAATCACTTGTAATACGAACCTATTAACAAAACACACGAACAAAAAATGGCTGTCAGACTATGAAACTACTGTGCAGATTTACACGTCACATGTGCTCTGAATATTTTATTAGATTTTTGTTGCCATGTGAATCACGTTTGTAATGGCTTCTGTAAATTACTTTAAGATATAAACTTTCATAATCTATTACCGCTCCTTACAAAGTTTCAATTATTGTTTGTCAGAACTACATAATTACTTGTTGTCTGTAGTAACTATAAACGTTTTAAAAAGAAAGTATTGTTTAGGAGATATCCCTTTATTAGACTGCAAGACGAAATAAATACGTAATACATATTTGTACGTATTTTACACGAAAAAAACTCCTGTTTGCAATGAAACAAACGCTTAGTTAAAACTATTCAGGAATTAAAAACTATCCTCAATCTCGAAATGACGCATTAACAAACAATGTTTGTCATGATCGGCTGAGATATCTTAACGTTCATCAAACAGTGTGTAAACAGACTGTAAATGAAAAGAAAATATAGAGAGAGATTATGAGAGCAACCTACTCCGAAAACGAGCAATTACTTACGAGACATGTTGCAGCACTAATAAAGTAAAGTTGACGTAAAATTATTGACACCTCAATTGAAAATTGAACAGAAGGAAACTATAGCCATCTAGATAGTAATCTGTGAGAATAAGGAAGTGTCACGGTTTAAAAGCGGGAATTGTCTCTTGTTTAGAATGGTTAGCTTTACTCTGTAATTAATTCAATTAAATAATAAGAAAAGATTGCAAAGAAGAGAACTAAAATGAAATAATCATAAATATTTTTTATAGCTAACTTAAGTTTTTTGACTAAATAAGAGGCAAGATTATTATATTATGTTATTTATAAAATAAGTTATTAAAATTGCCATTAAACATATACAATAAGAATTGAATTTATTATAAGGCATAGTAGCGAAAATAATAGCACAGCTTTTAGCTTCTTTTCAGTTAATATCTCAGTTTAAAAACTGCCACAAGACATTAGAACAAATTATATAATTATAAAAGTATTTACATAAAAAGCGAAATAGTACAGTGCAGTTTGGATAGTGTATTATTTTAAATAATATTCTAAGAAAGTAAAAAATAATAATTATAAACGTACATCACATAACAAGCTTGATGATAAATTATCTATATGAATAACGAGCGGTGAAACAATACGAGACCTGCCACAGGCAATCACCAAGTAAGTACTTATAAAAGCAGGAAGTCTGTACTTTATGATAATAGATTATATATAATTAGATACCTATTTACTTCAACTGCTACTTTACGATAAGATTAATTTTAATAAACACTTACATTTTGAATGTTTACTGATTTCGTCTACGACGTTACCTAAATTCAATAAATATTATTTAAGCAGATACAAGATTATAAGTTACAATTAAGTTTGACTCTGACATTACGGTATACGGTCACATCATATCGAATTGGCTTTGATACAGTTACGATCGAGATGACCTAGTGGTTAGAACGCGTGAATCTTAACGGACGATCGTGGGTTCAAACCCGGACAAGCACCACTGAATTTTCATGTGCTTAATTTGTGTTTATAATTCATCTCGTGCTTGACGGTGTGTCTTATTTCATTATAATTCTGCCACATGTGTATTCTACCAACCCGCATTGGAGCAGCGTGGTGGAATAAGCTTCAAACTTTCTCCTCAAAAGGGAGAGGAGGCCTTAGCCCAGCAGTGGGACATTAACAGGCTGTTACTGTTTACTGTCACAGTTACGATTCTGTTGAGATTTTTTTTATAAGGAATAGTCGAAGCTTGATCGGAATCGTATCAAGAACGTTCGTAATCGTTATACATGAGAAGAATTGCCTGATTGCTGGATATTAAGGAATTCCTCTATTCGGTTCTATTATCTTATATATATGAATTATATATTACTTATTGTTGTGTTTATTCACCCGCTCTTTGTGGATTTTGTTTATAAGTTACTACTAATTTGGGAAAATTGAAAGTTTAACTTCATTCACTTTGACGCAGCACGTCATGTAAAAGTCGCAAGCCGCAGTAACATTATAATTTTATTATGATCTACATAGAAGCTTACCAAATAAACGTATGAATTAATAGGAACGATGTCGAATGTCTTATATGGTCAGTGATATACATCTGTGGGTGGTTTTCTTCTCTACTCTTCTAAACTAAACAAACAATTTTTAGCATATAGTCAAGTATTCGAAGAGCCAAATTGTATTTAAAAAAATATATAAAATAACTAAGGAGTGAATTAAAATCTCTGAATAGATTTGGATGCTCCGTTTAATTGATTGTTGAAATACATGTTTCCCACCGTATAAACTAAAAAATGTTATTTCCCATGAATTTATTTGCTTAGTTATGTTTTCCAGTAATCAATCAGTAATATTGTAAATTTTCTTCGTGGTACTGGTTGCATACTATATTGCTGTTAATTTATCGTGTCGTTATCGTAAGCATTCCTCCCTAACTAAAAATATTCCTAAGCGAATTTCTTCAAGAATACAAAAAACCCGAACGGTACATTTAAAAACAAGTATTATACTTTTTTATGTGTAAAGCTTACCGCATAAGCATTTTGGTTAATTTTCAGCACGACACCCAATAGTACAAATTCTTCCCTGGCTTAGCAGGAAAAACTTGCCTCCCTAAAAAGGGATGCTATATCACGATATTTTATTAAAACTGTTGCAACCCTGATGCAACGTAGAAACGCCAACATCTCTCTCTACGCGTTCCGCCGTAGATGTTGATATCGACCAAACCCTATCCTGATCTTCGAGCAAACTATCTTGTTTGAATTATCGCCAAAGGATACAATCAATATATAAACACGATGATGATGATGCTTGTGATGATTTGCTGCTCATTAATAACAATAATTACGGTACTTTGTAAATCATTTATTTATGATAACATCTAATAGTACAATTTAAAGGTAAAAATAACCACACAATTATTAGCTTAAAATATAATTACTTACTAAAAATACTATTTTGACGACTAGCACATTTGTGGGTAGAAGGTAAATTATTCCGTCACCTAAGTGAAAAAAGTTCTTATATTATTCTAAACATTAAAATTTCATCACAATATCTTTGTAAGATTCCTAACAGACAGGAATAGTGAACTATTTCCGTGACTTGACATAAACTTTGCAATTTTCCCTTCTAATATATTTTGAACATTAAGTACTTTTATATGTTTCAATATCACTAGCGACTTATTCTAATAAATGCAATGATCATCGTTATTATTTAACCTTTAAGTATAATGATGATGATGTTCTCCTGGTTGATTTTGAAAGGACGGCAAATCACGCAAAACGGAACAGTTCAGGCGCAGAACCGACCTATTTATGTGCTTTCCGAGGCACAGGCACACACTTCTTTTGTCCAGACTCCGGGTTGCTATTAAGAATTATTCGACAGAAAATCCCGATAACTTTTTATCGACCCGACCTGGGGTTTAAACCCAGGACCTCAGCATCTGCAGACTATACAATCTAGCCACTAGATTAGATAGAACGTGGGAGGCGCATAAAAAGTGCATTTAAAAATATACATAACTACATTTATGGATACTAAAGTTTTATCGCTTTGTTGTTTTAACTGAAGGTATCTTCCTTATGTTCACTAAATAAAACTTAAATAAAAATTTGGCAAGAAACGTTTTTTATAATTATATGTTTAACTATTTTAGTTAGTTTTGTTTCTTGCGGGTATTTCCACATAGTCGAGAACTTCCCAGTCGGCTTCAGGCTCTTCGGGAATGTGAGGTGGTAGCACAGCACGGGCCAGTGGTGTTCCAGCATTGTCCAGAGACAAGTAAGCGCGCAGGGCAGCCGTCGCTGCGTCGTCGGGTGCTGCCCGCGCTCTTGCGTTGAACGGACCACTAATATCTTCACTCGGCAACTCCCAAATATGGAATTGTGTTGTCATCTTGAAATTCTGTTAAATATCAAATCTACTTTAAAACACTTTCAGGGTCAAGCTTTTTATACAATATTTATGCGATAAAAATTGTAACTAGGGTCGTGTTTTTATATGTGGAGCTAACAACGTTATACTTTAAAAATCGTCCATTCGTCTGTTTCTTGACAACTTTAAATTTACCAGTAAATTTAAAGTTGTCAAGAAACAGATAGTAGATAGTACATTGTGCAAGCTCGTAGGTACCACCCACTCATCAGATATTCTACCGCAAAACAGCAGTACTTGGTATTGTTGTGTTCCGGTTAGAAGGTGAGTGTCATTACAGGCACAAGGAACATAACATCTTAGTTCCCAAGGTTGGTGACGCATTGGCGATGTAAGCTATGGTTAACATTTTTACAGTGCCAATGTCTATTGAAGTTGATGACCACTTACCATCAATCAGGTGACCCATATGCTCGTCCTACTTACTTATACTACTCCTACCTATACTATAAAAAAAACTTTTTGCTTTGGTTAAATGAGGTAAATATTTTATATAAATTTGTTCTCATTCGCAATATGAAAAGCCATCAGAAAATAATTCTTACGTAAGATTAAAATAGTTGCGACGTAAAGCGCCTTTCAACGTCACCAAACAATTTGACCGAGAACGAATTCATAAGAATTTAATTTTCCATACTCATTGCTGTTTATCTAGTAGTTGTTAATAAAATAAATTATAGTGTCACTAGGATTTGTCGTGGCCTTTAAATTAAATGAATTTCATACGATTACTTATTGTACCGACACTTTTTAAATATTGCTTATTTTATTATTTAAATATCTAGTTGATATAATACAATTTCAATTTGAACGTTTTCAACGTTCGATGTTTTTTTATTTAGATTAAAAATTTCATATATAATTGAGAATGTCATGAACGCTATTATTTTATACAGCTCAGACAAACAAGAAGTAAGAAAAGTAAATATTTCTTATATTTACATGGTCGTAGGGCTTCGTTCGTCTGGATAGGTACCGCCTATTGTTTATTATATAAATATATCTCACTGTTCTCAATATACATATAGGTATGGGCGGTGGTAAGCACTTATCATTGGGTAGCACATTTGCCGGTTTGCCTACCTATCTATTTTAAATAATAATAAACACATTTTATTTACTCACCGAAATCAATTTGTTTTTCTAGAATTTTCGATAATGTTAAGTCCCGACGAAAATATATTAAATGGACAACATAAATCGAAAAATTATCACGTGTACGAAATGTTAATACTTAAATGCTATTAAATATATATAATATACATCTAATCTATAATCATAAAGTCAATAAATTGATCTACGTCACAGATAAATTGTGCATGATCGTAACCACATACAGCAGCCTTATTTATTAAATGTTAAGTAAAACATTAGTGCATAACCAATTAGACATGTATGGGCGCGGCCCCACCAAGGGAAAACCCTATTTTATAAAACTATTTTTTTTATTAACTTAATGCATATTTCTATCAAAGAAAGCAAAATGTGTATATGAACAAATCATATAACACAATGAGTCCTTAAGTTTTAAGTAGATACATCGGAAATTTATCCTACAAGCAAATAGTGTTACAATCCAAAAAAAAACCTTTTATTTCATGGCATTTGTATGTATGGAAGTTGTTTGCAAATAATTAATTTCTTTCATTTATGAGCAGAGATGGCCCTGTGGCTAGAACGCGTGAATCTTAACCGATGATCATTGGTTCAAACCCGACAAACACCACTGAATTTGCATGTGCTTAATTTATACTTATATTATAAATCATCTCTTGCCTGACGATGAAAGAAATCATCTTCAGGAAACCTGCATGTGTCTAATTTCACTGAAATTCTGTCACATATGTATTCCACCAACCCGCATTGGAGCAGCGTGGTGGAATAAGCTCCTAACCTTCTCCTCAAAAAAATAGGAGAGAAGTCGTTAGCCCAGCAGTGGGACATTCACAGGCTGTTACTTAATTCATTTATATTTTGACTATGTACACTAGGGGATTATTAATCAGTGTTCGAACGTGCTGCGAATGTTAATATAATATTTAATGTGCAAATGTTGGAACTTGCTGAAAATAACGAATACAATTTGTATTATCTTATTTATCAAGTCCATTAGAGAAGCATCGAGTGTTAGGTACTTGATTTAAATGCGACGTGACTGTCATTTTAAGCGTTTCGTACACATAAATGTCTTCACCTAATAATATATGATGTCCGTTTATTCGTGGGTACCATAAATCAATCGTAATGTATTCCTTTTATATCAAACGATCCACTAAGATTTTTACGAGCATATTATTATAAATCCATAAGTTTAAAACGGATGAATCTGATTGATAAGAGTAAATATTTGGAGCACCGATCTATATTTTTCTACGGAAATTTGATAATAAAAATTGGGCGGCCTCACATGCAAACTTGGTTTAGAAGATATTTAGTAACACAAATCTCTCTCTCTGTCTCTCTTTCATAATTGATTTGACATTCGAAAGAAGAATATTCAACATTGTTTGACTTATCACCTACTTTACAACATTTATAGGTATTTTATATATAGGTTTGTTACCAATAAAAACAATTAACTGCGTATTTTAAGTTAATAATAATTTCGTTATTAAAATGGAACCCTGAAACGTTAAAAATATATGATTCATCACGGTTGACATTAAGCGACTAAGATTTTATCTATGAAACTAATTAGCTAATTAAGTCATATATTGGCAAATATCCCATAGACTATGACGCACGGAGAAAGTCATAAAGTGTTGTTTGTTATCGAAACAAATTAAGCTAATATACTGAATATGTATCATGAGTCTCTCATCTCACTAAAGACTCGATTAATTGCAAATTATTATTATATTAAAATTAAAAATACAATGAAATTGTAAGTTGAAAAAAAAAAGCTAAATAGATAATCTGTTCGCGTTTAATACAGACGGATACAATTCATGTTTTATACAGTTTTTTTTTATCCAGTTGGTACATTACGTACAAAAAAATATAATATCACCACGCCATTTTTATGCATTCTTTCTAAAAAATATTTCTAACCCTACCATAGTAGGTTCTAAATTGCAAAGTTACTGTGGCTTATCTGCTACAACAGATAAATTATGATGTGTTATGCTTTTTCGTGAACATTTTTGTGATCTACAAATTTTTCTTATCTAGTTTATTTATAACCGTTTTGCCAACTTTATGAAATAATCCAAACCAAATGTATTAGTTATTTGTATGTAATACAGAATGACAAGAAGTAGAAATATGGTATTGTCAATAATAAATAAGTTATAGTTACTGGTGTTAGGGCTTTGTGCAAGCTAGTCTGGGTAGGTACCAACCACTCATCAGATATTCTACCGCAAAACAGCATTACTTAGTTTTGTTGTGTTCCGGTTTGAAGGGTGAGTGAGCCAATGTAATTACAGGCACAAATGACATAACATCTGTGTTCCTAAGGTTGGTGGCGCATTGGCTATGTAGGCGATGGTTAACATTACTTACAATGCCAATGTCTATGGGCGTTGGTGACCACTTACCATCAGGTGGATATTGTCGTCCGCCTACCTATACTATAAAAAAAAGCTTTGTCAAATAAATTAAATCATATTACATCTAAACTATAATCATGCGTAATACAAACCAAACTTATATATCTTTATAATATTAATATGATTATAATTTTAATGACAATGTGTTTCAATTTCTATTTAAATCAAAAATAAATAAAGTAACTAAAGTAAAACCAACATAATTTAATTTTACACAAAGGTACTCTTATGTAAAGTCGTTTCACAGGGAATTATCTTTAATATTGTTTTATGGCGCTATTTTGATTGAGCGGAGCACGTGAGATGACGCACCGTGTTGACAAACAATAAGATTAGGAGTATTAGAGAGCGCTATGGAGACTTCTCACTTATCAGCTACAAATAAACCAACGTAGCCTTTAAACAAGCCTTAAGAATGTCTTTATGGCGAGTTATGAATTAAGAACACATGGCAGGAACGTGCATTTGATAATGATTATTTTTAGAGCGACAAGAGGAAAATGCGAGTTACTTAAAATGTTATGAAAACTCGTAATTAAAATTTACTAGTAACACGTTTTCCATTGTAATTGTAAAGTGAGCTATAACTTACATCCGGCGGCGGGTAATAGAAATTATATATTTAAAGCAGTTATAAAATGTTAAATAAACATTGTAAAGTATTATTTTAGTTAAGGAATTTATGAATATAGGTACGTAACGTTAAAGTAACTTAAATAGCTATTCATAATGATTATTGCCACTTTTGTATATTTTATATCTAAACATTTTATATTAGAATATTAGAGATACCTATGGTCTTAGGTAAAAGTTATAGGCTGAATGTAATACGGCTAGACGAATTCTTAAAGAGAAGATTTGCAGTTTATTCCCCCACTCTACACTAGTGTAGTTTGGTGAATAAATCTGAGACAAAATTTCATCCGATTAATGTACACATTTTCCTTTGAGCATTTTTGCATAATTTGAGTTTATAATTCATGAATACACACCACAGTGGTGTTCACCCACGTGTTCTATTCATTGGACCATCTCGGCTCTGGCTTACTCTTTGAGTATTTGTATTTATTTACACAGATGCAAATATCGAATATAGAACGTTCCATAATATCTAAAGCAGTTTCCAAATATTTAAGGGATACTTTTTTCTAAAAAGTAGACAGTGAATTATAAAGCAATATTAAAAAATAATAGTAATATTATTTATAATTTATAAAAGATCTTACCTCTGGTAAACAGTGGTGCTGTAAGCAATAGTAATGATGAGAGCCGTCATGATGACACCAGGTGCCATCAGGAAAGTACGGATCTAGGCCCGCGTCGTTGAGCTCCACCCGCGGTGCGTAGAATCCTCCACCTTCCGCGCGGCGACAGAATATGGCGCAGCCCATCCACATACGAGCTAAAATATTAGTGTCAAAAATTTCAGCTTATGAGTTTGGACCCATTATATCAAGTGTACCCCAAAGATCTTTGGACAACGTTGGGCAACTTATATTCAATATTTTTGTTAAACACTGCTCGAAATTAAGATCATACAAATTTTACTAAAAAAATATGACTTCGTCAATCGTAATCTCTTGTAAGCCATTATAAAATTATTTTTATCGTATATCCTTGGCATAATGTCAGAAGCGAATCTATGTTTTTTATCTTTTTTAACCAAATATAGATTGATTTGAAATACAACTAACCTTCATCTTTTTTATAGATGTAGAAATTGCAACATAATAAAATAATAGTTGTTTCAAAAGTGTCTGTTGTTGTCTTTAAGTAAATAAAAAAAATATCTTTGCCGGATAATATTTATCATCCGATTCATACAAATCTGAACGGAAACGATTGGGAAAAGCTATTAAAGCCAATGATAATAAGCATCTTATAATAACAGGTCAGGATCAATTCAAGAGAACAAATCATCAAAGATGTTACGGTAAATATTGACATAATTCATTGGTGCCAAAATATTAAATTTAAAACTAAACTAATTATTTTTTAAATAATAATAACAAACAACGTCATATAATACAATAGTCTAACTGACTTTTTAAAGTTTTTGTCGCATGCGTTTTAAAGCGCATGGAAATGCTGCATTAGGTATTTTTTGCTAAGGAGGGGCTCCACATTGCTTCTTTGCACTTGTGAGTATTTCTATAACACACTTTTCCCATTACCCCAAAATAGGTAAATAATCTTACATATAGAAATTATTGCGTGATTTCGCTCGTATTCTAAGTGTTCACGCATAAACTATTCTATCGAGTTAAGTCTTAGTACAGTTCTTGTTCCCACCTGTGATCATTTGTACACGTGTTTGGCAAAATACTATCAATGTTTAATAAACGGAGCGTAGGTTGTATCGGATATTGTTAAAAAATGCCTGACGTGTAATGCATCATAAAAACAAAATCTCATAAACAAAATCTATAAACAGCAAATTAACTTTTTTTATATATAACTGAGAATTTCCATTAGGTAGGTCTCTATTTAGCTATATAAGACATTGTTTATAACAATTTGTTCATTGTTTATTAAAACTTAGTGCTTTTGTTATCTTGTTTCCGTCATAAAAATGCCGGTTATTTTTGTACAATAAGTCTTAATTAGTAATGAATTATTGTTTTGCCTTTGTTATTCGCTTAATTGCTAATGTGAAGTGTTATCGTTAAGATAAAAAAATGAGAAAAATAACAATGATGTATTTCAAATTAACATCGGAAACAAAGTACTGTTTATACATCAAAGTCTTCATCGTAGAGATCATGTTCATCATTAAGATTGACATAAATTTATATGTTTTTGAAGATGGTATAATATATGTTTGTTTGAAAGTTGCACTCGTAACAGGAAATCTAAATGCAAATTATTATAGTTTGGGTAATGATTTGCAGATCTCTACGAATGACACGTTACAAGAAGAGTTAGTCAATGAGAGTAGCTTAAATGCAAGACGACCAGATGATTTTTTTTTACAAATAATAGGCCAGCGTTTGACCGTTGACTTGCCTGATGTTAAGCATCGACACGGTCTAGGATGTAGCACGCTTGCTTATAAGAAACCTGTTTACTCTGGATTTAAAGACACCAACATTGTGAATGGACAATGGATGTGTGAGGCAAGACAAAGGGTCCAAGAAAAGAGTAACAGAGAATACGACTAGCGAAAAACAAAAGAAAAAGGAAAACGCATGGCAGTTTAAACTTGTCGTGTCGTGTATTGTAAAAATGTTTTAAAATAAATTGGCGAATAAATATCGCATAGATTTTACAACTGTAAAGGTCATTTTAAATGCATTATTGCGAACGCTTCTTACTTTTCCATGCTACATTTAACTAAAGGTCTCTTTTGACTATCCCTTAAATAAATAGGTCAATAAAAATAATAATAAAGAGTTCACTTTTATGCATTAATTTAAAACGCTTATATGTATTTAAATGTATTAACATTTATGCATATAGTATATATTTATTTATTCTTAAAGTAATTGTAATTACATTATAATGTATTTATATGTTTATTTATGGCATAGAGTACATGTCATAAATAAACATATATAAAGCCTTTCTTTATTATATTATTTCCTCTACCTTAAGGTTGCCTGGAAGAGATCGATGTCTTAGCGTTAAGGCCAATTCTTGATGTTAAAAATATTTCTTCCTTGTGTGTTTTTTATTTTTAGATTTTCGGCGCGCGATTTTATTATTATGCTTTTTCTATTTACAACGACCGTAAGTATTTTTATAGGCACGTACAAATAGGCCACCTGCTGGTAAGTGATCACCACCGCCCATAGACATTGGCGGTGATAAATCTAAATAATAACTATTTCTTCTATCTCCAATGCACCACCAACGTTGGGAACTTAGATGTTATGTCCCTTGTCCCTGTGGTTAGACTGGCTCACTCACCCTTCAAACCGGAACGCAACAATACAATAAGTATAACTGTTTTGCGGTAGAATATCTTATGAATGGGTGGTACTTACCCAGACAGGGAGGGCTTACACAAAGTCCTTCCAAGAAATTGAATTTTGTTTTCGCGTTGCACATATTTCACAATTTATTCTGAAGAATATGGCATAGTTACACTATTATTCATATGTTTATTATTCATATATGTATATTTTAGCTCTGTATTTATTTTGTTGATGTTATATTTGTATGTGTGTATATTTTTGATTAATTACCGCCTTCACGGATTTCTGCTTAGCCTAAAGGTTGACTGGTAGAGAATGCCTTTAGGCATTAAGTCCGTCTTTTGTTCCTACTACACATTGTGGTGGTCAAAAAAGTTTTTAGATAAATAAATAAATAGTTTTTTTTAACAATAATATGATAATAACTAACATGAAGAGCTGTCAAAAAAAAATCCGTAGTCCTCTCGTCTCAACGCCGCAGCGCCGCAGCGATTGATTTTAGAAAAAAAATATATGTTCGAAGCATGGGGGATTAATGCGAAAGTAGATGTGATTTTGGAAACGTAATGTTTTGAAGCAATTTGCTTTTCCCAAAGTTAAAGAAAGCCAATTTAATTTTTTTTATTTTTAAAACTATCTCATTAATAGGTATCCCGCTGCAGTTGAAAAAAGAAATTGTCAGCTTAGCTATGTATGGCGTAGTACGAGTTATCGTAGACAGTAGTAAATACCTATTAAAGGCTCGCTACCCGCAGAGTAATAAAACGTCAGTGCCCTCGGGATACGTGTGAGTGCTGTGCAGTACATATCAATAATTAAATATACTATTTGTTCCCAGAAATGCGATTTCCCCTGATCGTTTTTTTTTAATCTTAATAACTTATAAAGAACCTTAGTACCGTGTTATAATATAAATTAGGTTAAGAATAACTAATTCGGCTTTACAAATTTAACTAAACGACCATTTGACACTGATGATCACTACGACCGATAGCAGCGTTCATTTTTATAATTAATGAAGGTAATTATAGTTGAATAGTTTTTTATTAATGGAGAATAAAAGCACGTCCTAAAACTCGTCCTGCTCCCGCTCGGTGGGTATGAGGTCTGTAATACTAGGTACTAAGACTATAGTTGACTATAGTTATCCGTGCAGTGACGGAGAAAGAATACATTTCACTGCCCCTCTCGTTCCCATGGGTGTCGTAAGAGGCGACTAAGGGATATCTGAGCGGCCATCTGCTCATCTGGTGGTAGGATGTTAAACATCCGCCTGGCTTGTTACCACTGTACGCATGGTGAAAAACTCGTGAAGTGGCTTGCAGCCGCGTTTCGAGGTCAGCCAGCGTACAGCCAGTGCCCGAGCGAGTATTGCCGCGATAGGTGTTGGTCCAATGGAGACGGCTGTTGAACCAATGCCGGGGGAAACTGTATTGACCTGCCGGACAGTGAGACCGAAGAAACGGCTGTTCCGCTGGCCGCCCGTGGCATAGTACAGGGGCCCGAGCGTGCCTAACCAGCTCGCGAGGCTGCCCCACCAGGCCACGCATAATCTCGGGGTGGACCGTCGTGCCGGTTGGTGACCGGAAGGTGGGGTCCCGGCGCCCACTTCCGGGGGGGTTCGGGGGCCCTTCCGTCCGGCGGGTCAGTGGTCAGTCAGTCATTTTTTCCTTTTGGCAACCACTTGGGGAAACACGCCTCCACACTTTGCCCATCCCTATCGTGGCAATACGTCGCTCGCTTCACGTCTCTTTTCCATTTTTTTTTTCCCAAATGGCAGCGCAACAAAGCAGAAATAACGGTCGTACAGCGGTGCACACCCCCACCATACCTTCGCTGTTTGAGGTCGAGTTCTCTAACATCCGTGGACTCCACGCTAACCTCAACGCTCTCCACCACCATCTAGAGACAGCACGGCCAGCAATGTTGTTTCTCACGGAGACACAAATACTCCGTCCTGCCGATACCAGCTACCTTAATTATCCCGGCTACACGCTTGAAGAATCCTTCAAAGCGAAAGCCGGAGTATGCTTGTTCGTCAGGACGGATGTTTGCTGTCACCGACTGCGCTGCTTGGAGGACCCCTCCTTCTCCATGTTGGTGGTACGTGTGGACCTGGTTCGTCAGAGTCGAGTCTACGTGTGCCTCTACAGATCCCACAATGGTGACTTGGAGACAAGCCGATTATTTGACCATCTTAGTCGGGTGGCAGATGCTGCGCAAGAGCAATTTCCTAACGCGGAATTGGTGTTTTTGGGGGATTTTAATGCTCACCACGAATCATGGTTGAAATCCTTCAAAACTGACCATGCTGGAAGGACTGCTCATGCGTTTGCTCTCACACATGACTTGACCCAACTGGTTAATCAGCCCACCAGGATCCCAGACATTGATGGGCAAGCACCTTCTCTGCTGGACCTTCTGCTGACTTCTCACCCGGTGGAATATCAGGTTGTGGTTCAGGCTCCTCTTGGCTCTTCGGATCACGGCCTTATATCTACCAGAGTGCCACAGGCCAAGCTGCCGCCACTAGCGGTATGCAAACGTCGCGTTTGGCACTATAAGTCGGCAGATTGGGACGGTATGCGCGATTACTATGCGTCCCTTGGAACGGTCCCTTGGAAGGAACGTTGCTTCAGTGGTAATGACCCGACAGCTAGTGCCGCTGCTGTTGCTGACGAGATCATGTTGGGAATGGAATACTACATTCCTAGCTCAGATCTCGTCAGTAGGGGTACGCGTAACCGTTGATTCACTCGTGAATGTACCGATGCTGTATCATCTAAGCAGGCGGCATATCGCAAGTGGATTAACGGCTGCATTAGCGGGGCATCTAACATTGACTCACTGAAAGCAAACTACAATAAAAATTCCAAGTCCTGTAGAAAAGCATACATGAGAGCGGATGCACAGCGCATTGTACAAATTGGTCATGATCTTGTTTCGCATCCTAGGGGCTCCCGTAGCTTCTGGCGTCTGACCAAGTCTGTGCAAAACAATTTCTGCTAACCTTCGCTGCCACCGCTCAGAAATCCGGACGGATCGCTAGCTCACAGTCCGCAAGAGCAAGCTGATCTCCTGGCTAAACTCTTTGCCGATAATCCCGTCATCGATGATTGTAGTGCGCTGCCACCTACAATACCTTCATGTGGCCATACGATGCCTGACATCAAAATCAGGCAACGTGATGTGCGTGCGGAGCTGCAATCACTTGATGTACGGAAAGCTAGCGGTCCCGATGGAATACCAGCCATAGTGCTGAAGAAGTGCGCAGCGGAGCTGTCTCCTGTGTTAACGCGCCTGTTCCAACTTTCTCTCTCTTCGGGATGTGTGCCGGAGGCTTGGAGAAGAGCTAATGTGCAAGCGGTTCCCAAAAAAGGTGATCGGTCTGACCCGGCAAATTATCGGCCAATAGCTATCACCTCAGTACTTTGTAAGGTGATGGAACGGATTTTAAACAACCAACTGATCCATTACCTACAAGATCACTGTCTAATTAATGATCGTCAGTACGGGTTTCGACCAAAACGGTCCACAGGTGATCTTCTAGCGTACGTAACACACCTCTGGGGTGAAGCTATCGACAAGCATGAAGAATCGTTGGCTGTCAGCCTCGATATCTCCAAGGCTTTCGACAGGGTCTGGCACAGAAGTCTTCTCTCCAAGCTGCCTGCATATGGTCTGCCTGCTCAGCTATGCACCTGGATTGCCAGCTTCCTACACAAGCGTAGCCTTCGTGTTTTAGTTGATGGTTGCGCTTCACAATTCTATGTAGTGAATGCTGGGGTCCCCCAGGGATCTGTGCTATCTCCGACACTCTTTCTTTTGCATATCAATGATATGCTCTCTCTTGGGAACATACATTGCTATGCAGACGATAGTACAGTGCATGGTGGATACCACGGACGCGCAGTGGCTGGGCGGGCGGAAATTGCGGAGAGGCGGAAGGATCTTGTCATTGAACTCGATAGGACATTAAAGCTCATCGCCAAATGGGGCTCTGATAATCTTGTTGAGTTTAATGCCAAGAAAACACAGGTATGCGCTCTCACAGCGAAAAAGTCAGCATTTTCCCCTCTTCCCTCCCTCTGTGGTACTCCGCTGGTGATACAAAGCAAAATCGCCATGCTGGGGATGGACGTTCGTTGCGATCTTAGTCCAAGGGATTACATCGAGGCTGTTATAAAAACAGCTTCACGGAAACTCGGAGTTCTGAACAAGGTGCGGCGTTTTTTCACGCCACAACAACTGTGCCTGCTGTACAAAACACAGGTACTGTCTTGCGTGGAATATTGCTCGCACCTTTGGTATGGCTCCGCTAAGTACCTACTGGACGCATTGGACCGGTTGCAGCGACGTGCCGTAAGCATTATTGGCGACGTAAAGGTCACAAACACCCTTGAACCTTTACAATTGCGTCGTGAGATAGCAGCACTGAGCGCTTTCTATCGACTGTATCACGGCGAGTGCTCTGAGGAATTATTCTCTCTAATTCCTGCTTCCCCCTTCCTTCTTAAGTCAACGCGAGCTGGTTCTCGATGTCACCGCCTAACTGTGACATCAATGCCATCGCGAACAAAGAAATTTAGCAACTCCTTTCTTTGTCGCACTTCCAAAAAATGGAATTCCTTACCAGCTCACGTGTTCCCCTCCTCTTACAACCCGGGTTCCTTCAAACGAGGCTTGAAGAGGCATCTTGCGGGCCGGCAAGGCGAAGGCGGCTAGTGCAGAACGTTTTTCCCGTCTGTACTGGCCGTCGTCGCGTTTGGACTCTACTACCACTTACCATCAGGTGGAGTAGAGTCATTTGCCCTCCCGGCAAATATAAAAAAAGCAAGTTGTAAGCAGGGACTCACTGGGATCGTGCGGCGCCTGCAGGCCGCCGCCGCGCGGGTCGAGGTCCGCCAGGCGCGCCGCGTACTCGCTGCACTTGCGCGCCGCCAGCTCGCTCGCACTGACGCGCTTCTTCTTGCCGCAAACCTTGGTCGATGTAAAATGTTGCCGTTACTTTATTATCAGGCGTATCGATTTCATAAAACAATATTCCATGGAGACACAATGATTGACGATTTCGTTTAAAAAAACACTAAAATATATAGATATTAGATGAACATATTATATGTCACGTGGCCAAAGAGAAATCGATTGGTTCGAATCAGATGAATTTGTCTAAGATTGCAGATCTGTTCTATCTTCTTAATATTTCGGAGTCAGTACAGTAGGTATATCTACTTTTACTAATTTTTTACTTACTACTATGAGGTAAGTTGAGCATTGAGCTAATACGCAGGTTTTATCATCAATTAAGAAATACCCATCACGAGATCGGTCCTCTTATGTTTTATTTTGAATTTATATAGAAATTAGAATATGACTATCTATATTTTATGGTAAATTGCAAAACCGACGATTATAACCTTTCGAAAGTTCGTTTATTTGGGAAAAATAAAGATACAAAGAATAGCCGCTTTTTAACATTCCACTTAACAAAATAGGAACCAATTTTGACTAAGATTTTTGCAAAAATGTAGCGACATTAAATGATGCATGTTAGTTGATTAGCTACCTTAGTGTCATCACAGAGCGCTACGTCATAGGAGGAGCCCTCGCAGACGGCGCTGTCCGGACACGAGCGCCGCCGCTCCCGCGCGCCGCGCCCGCGCTGCGTGCAGCCCGAGCGGCACGCGCCCGCGCCCCACTCGCCCCACGCGCCCCACGTGTCCCCGGCCTCCCCGCGCGGCGGCGCCACGCTCGATACGACCACTGGGTCTGCAGCTACGCATTCCCCACCTTGGCACCACTAGAATGTTGTAAGTCAAAGACGATAAGATAGATAACAGTAATTAATATAAGTAGCACCTCCTGATCAAAATATTTTTGTTGTTTAAAAATAAAACATTTCAATTTCGATTAGAAAATAGGGTCCAACATATTGGGAGAGTTCGATTCCTGCTCTGCCATAAGGTTTTTTTTTATATGTATAACAAGTTTATCTCAGTCGGTCACTTATATGGGTCAAATTAATATGTTTACATAAGGAATTTGGAAAATCTATCTACCTTCCCGGGTCCACAGGCCGTGCCGGGCAGCGCCGGACCGGCATAGTAAAAGCCGGCGCGATGCGGGGAGCGACATGCGAGCTGCGCGCACAGCGAGCCCGCGCCCCCCGCGCCCCCCGCGCCCCCCGCGCCCGCCTCCACCGCCGCCGCGTCCTTGTCCCTGAGCAGCACCTGTCGCACAATAGCGAGATATAGTCGTGTTGTAGCAATTTAACAAAGAAAGATGATTATCATCTTACACTTGCTTATCCCATTTATTTGGAGTCATCACAGTGCTTTTATTTAATAACAGAAAAAAGGATTCGACATAATATATAGCGAAAAATGAATTCGACAGACATATTCGCCCGCGACAGTCTCCGCTACATTCGTTGAAACGCTCTTTTCCAGTCTGCCGGAACCATGTACTTTTCACTTAAATCAACAATATATTGTATTATTCTGACACAATAGTAAACCTAATATTATACTAATACTAAAGATACAATCGGATTTTCCCTTATTTTATTTGGGCGACGCTATAAATAATTTATACCTACGTGTATAAATTTATGCCCTCCGGCATTGTTGTTTATATATGTTACACAAACATCCTCCATATTTGTGTAATATATAATAAAAAAGAAAAATACATAATATGTTAAAGTCCAATTTTGCATTGTAAAATCTGTAATTGCAATAAAAAAAAAATTGTGAATCCGCATTATATTACGATAGGTTTTATCTCTACATGAAACTTTTTGTAATCATATATTTCTTTTATCGAAACTCTAAGCTAGAACTCACGTGTGAATAAGCAAAATCAGCGCATATTTTCTTTTACGTAAACAATAGTCGAAGTGATAGTTACCAAAGTGAGCTAATACAATAATTCAAAATTTGTTCAACCCTCGTATTTTTTTATAAAAGAAATACCTTTACCTATGTTTCCGAGAAAAGGTCTGTTCTCTTTCTTTACAACATAGCTCGTAGATTTAATACAATACGCGGTCTACCATATTTATGTATACATAGATATACCTCGCACTGTTTTTTGGCTCCCCACATGACGCCTGGAGCGTCTCCGAATCTTTCATGTTGGAGCTCCTGCGGCACGTCCAACTCGTCTCCTCCGTCAAAAAGACACGTAGCCCATCTGCAAGTGTAACATGTCTCATATAGAAAAATTACAATATAGCGAAGCTATTAAAAACTCGCTTGGTATATTTTAAACTTTTCATTTGCATTTTCGCGCCCGGTGTCACCTGAAGCCGAGAGCAATTGCTTTTTTCGTTGTCTCAGGATCGGTGATAATAATACTTACTGCAGATCAGCAACGACTCGAGCGCTGCAGTGCGACCACGTCGCCTCGCCATTAGTTCCACGCGATGGCGACATAATGTAACCGTCGCGAGCACAGGAGTTGCCCGTACCATCATGGTGCATGCCCAAGCTAAAAAACGGAAACAATCTCAATTTTTTCTTAAAAATTAACAAGCTTAGATCACAAATACTGGACAACACCTTGTCTTCACTATTAATCTTATTGGGAGTTGTTTGTTTTGTCAAAAAACATGCATTCGAGGTAGTTATATGTTAACGTAGGTAGGTACTATTTCAACAATCTAACGCATATAAGAGGTAAAATAGCATGCACGTAGCATACACGTATTGAGAAACGTTTTAAATATAATTGTCAAATCAACGGTTTGTATCATATTTTTCAGCGGTCATCATGAGTGTTGTGAACTAATATGCGAAGTCGACGGACTTGTGACCGATCTCGTGCGCGAGGATGTAGACGGAGGTGAAGCCGGCGGAGGGGTAGGGGCGGCCGAACGCGTCCGCGGCGCCGAACTCCGACACGACGCACGCGTGCGCGGGCAGGCACACGCCGCCCACGGGCGCCAGGCCCATCGTCACGCCGTTCCGGCGCCCACCTTCTTCAGAATAGAAGTCCAGACTGGAACATAAAGCGAGTTATTCACCATTCGCTTGGCCACATTCTGTTTGAAGTATTTTGCCTTTTGATCAGCCATCCTCGTGAATGCTTTTACTAGTAAATTATATCTCTTTAATCATTTAAAGATATTTGAGGTCTGTATTTTTGTTATTGTTAGTCTTTAGTCTTTGTTTATTCAACTTATTCTATTAACGTATTAATTGTCACTGAGTTAACTGACCTTACTCAAACTCACTAAATAAATATAAAATCTTTTTTTTTTTTTTTTATAGAAAAGGAAGGCGGACGAGCATATGGGCCACCTGATGGTAAGTGGTCACCAACGCTCTTAGACATTGGCATTGTAAGAAATGTCAACCATCGCTTACATATCCAATGCGCCACCAACCTTGGGAACTAAGATTTTATGTCCCTTGTGCCTGTAATTACACTGGCTCACTCACCCTTCAAACCGGAACACAACAATATCAAGTATTGCTGTTTTGCGGTAGAATATCTGATGAGTGGGTGGTACCTACCCAGACGAGCTTGCACAAAGCCCTACCACCAGTATCTGATATGTTTTATTATAACGTTTTTTTTTTCAAAATAAACTATGAAGTTATCTTCCGAAATTCTTCAATTATTTTTAAAACTAACCCAGAAAGTAATAAAGCCATATCCCAATGTTGAGGGTCGTCATCGTCATCAACATTAAGAGAGCGCTGGTAGTCACAGAAGGAATCGAGTAGGCGTCCGCGTTCAGCGTGCGCGGTTAGGCCAGACGGCTGCGTGCGCAACAGAGTCAGTCGCACGAGCGACAGTTGTACACTGGTTCCAAGCGAGGAGTGGTGGTACAATGCTTGAACCTGAAAAATATATATGAAAAACAATAAATTATACAAAGAAAAAAGTAATAATTACTATATATAAAAGTAATTATTACTAGTTGAAGTTCTAAATAAGATTTCTTGATTATAATTAAATATTTGAAACTAACGCCATTAATATAAGCCAGCAGCATGTCTCGCAAGTCAGCTTCATTATAGTTGAGATGAGGATAGAAGAGTTTGTATGCAGCCTCATCTAGAAACAGCGCTATTTCTATAGTGTATGATGACGGTGCAGGTTTGTTTGGACGGAGCCTTGGTCTTCGGGCGGTATGACGCAGCGGTCGAGCGTCATCTAGAGGAGACGGTGGTGGAGGAGCTCGTCGAATAACATGTGCCATACGTTCCCGTCTACCGCCGCTTGATTTAGCGCGTCCTGCGCCCGAAGGAAGTGGTCGAACCTCATAAGTTGAATTTTCAGTCATAATCAGACCATGCTGTAATTAAATTCGTTTCGTCATAAAACAAAAACTATTCCTTCGCAATAATTTATAAACCTAATTAGAAATTATTTACATAGTAGTAAACATTATATAACTGTACAATTTTTTTTTCTAACAGTGAACACGAATAATTACAATAATTTATACCTTACTTCACCTTCGTAGTGTCACAATTCAAACTGATTGCGATTTTATATTCTTTATCATTAAGGTTATTCAGTATTAAGCGCTTGTCATAACATTGAAAAATGGCCTAGGGCTAGTTACATTTCATTAGTATAATTTCATACACATATTACATATACTTACAAGAGTGTGGTCTTTACAAGCCGAGAAAGCGGCGACTGCGCCGGGACCAGTGTGCAAGAAATGACAGGAGGAGTCCACGCTGGATAGCGGCTCATCCGGTCCATCTTCCGACCACACTCGGAATTGAGGGGAAACAAGCCTTCTGTTTGGTAGAAGCTGCAGATCGAAATTTCTGAAATGATATTAAACGTGCAATTTAAACAACCTTCTAAATATCGAGATATAATAAACTTGATTATGTTTCAATATAGCATATTAATTTTTACGTGTACATCATAAATTCATAAGATAATAATTGCCATTGAATAATAAGAGTCAATTCGGCCTTCAAATCACAATGAAATACTAACATCGACTATTACTGTAAAAACTTTATTCCTAGCAGATTACTATATCTATTTATAAAAACATATGATTAATATCATCTCGTCAAACGTACCTTCCGAATGCATCAAAACTGTAGGGCAAAGGGATGTCATTTTTCTGTGAAAACCCAGCGGACTGTGCTTCACGTGGAACCAATGCGGGCAAATAAACAACTTGTACATCTTTGCTTGATTCATCTGAATTCTCGTCTGAGTTGAGCCCGCTCGACCACCACCCATATGATGGCAGTATATCCTATAGCCATAGCCATATTACGACCATAAGCAATAAAACAAAATAACAATAAAGTACTTTAAAAAAAAACAACAGTTTTACAAACAATGTATTTTATGATGAGCTGGGAACAACCGTAACTAAATGGTCTTATGCAAATTTAACGACCTCATTGCATTTTTTGGACACTTCCTAAAATTCCAAGAAGTTTTGCCAATAGGTATTTATTTTTTTACAAAACACATATTGTTATACATATAATTGAAAACGTATTACTTAAGTAGGTTTTTTGTCCAATAATTCTTTGAAAAATATATAATTTTGTAAATATTTGTATACGATTTTACGATCTAACGTTACACATTAAAGTTTGAACAAAAAACAATTCAATGTTTAGTTACCTACTTATGAAACTAAGATTTTTTTATAAGCAAATATTCATTTTCAAGTTTTACGTATAAAAGTAAATTTACAAGTACCTAAATAATATCGATGTCGGTGTCAAGCACGAGTCGAGTGAACTCGACAAGACCGTGATAAATACTGCTCATATGCATTGAACGGGGTCGCCTGTCGGCGAGGAGACGGTAGCGAGGCACGGATGTGTGTTTTTGAAGTAATCATACAAACCCGCTGACTGATTTAAGTTTAACACTTACGCCTTTATTCATAATACTTCCAATGAAATAATTAGCGCCTCAAATAAAATGTTCGCCAAATCCATTACATTAATTGGCCTAAATTAAAAATTCTCAGACGATGAGCAAATAATGTAATATGACATTAGGTTTCTCTCAACAAACGTTACTTTAATATCTTTTTTTTATTTTTATATGAAAGGAGTTACTAAAGTTAAGAGTTATTAAGTTAAATCGTATGTTGTCGTTTGTTTAAGCTTTATTGTCTATAAGAACTAAATGTTAATTGACACTCTTACATTTATGCTTTCGGTAAATAATAAAACAATATAAATTATCTAGATTCTATAAATAATAATATATCATCGATGTTGTTGTAAATAAGTGTTACGGTGCTATTAAATTGACAAACTTTAGAGGTTAGTGAAACCGAAATGAACGTATATGAGTCAGTCAAGTATAGACTTGACATTAGCGGCCACAAGTAAATTAAGTAAAGGGGAAAGTCAGATTTATTTGTTTTCCATTACTACTTCTACTACAATAGCATTCCATTATAATATTGATTCACAAGAAGCTAAGATTTGTGTTAACTTTAAAAGTCATTAAATTTGGAATTCAATTGTCCGTGTTACGTTACGTTCCGGATGATGAAAGTTATTCGCATCGATCTCAATTACGTAGAGTCCGCCATTACGTCGCAACGACGGGAACAATAGAGCTCATACAGTGAATCATCGGAATACGATTGAAAAAACCTCTTCTACGTGAGGTTTATGCTTGTGTAACACTACTACGTGATCCAGTGCGGGAGAGACCTAAGACTCCATCGTGTTATGCAATATAATTGCCAAAATAAAATTATACAATTTAGAACGCAAAGAAGTAGGTAGTGAAAGTTATCGTAACCAAACGCTCTGATTAGAGAACATAATTTTTCTAAAGGATTGTTGAATAAATTTGTCTCATCTCGCTCTAAGCATGATTGATCGAGGTTATAACAAGCCTCAAAGCTACGTTAAATAGATTATGATATTGATTATATTCGCTCAGCCGACCGGGCTAAGGATATTATAACGCGGTAGTTGTTAACGTCAATACGAAATTTATTTTTCCTATAAGTCCGGTAATTCTTATTCCTATGCTCTAATCAAGATCCAAGATAAGTATAAGAGGTTTAGTCTCGATATAAAAAAAAAGACAGATCTACTATTAGACTAGTTTCTGCATGCGGCTTCGCCCGCGTATAAGGAGAGGATGAGGTCTTAGGTACGATATGTCCTTTTCTGTCTCAAAGACGTGTATGGAAAATTTCATGGTGATCAGTTTAGAAGTTGAAAACGTAACAAAGTAACAAACTCACTTTCGTATGTATATTATAATATCAGAGATGGATAACTAAATTTTACTGAAATCTAACGAGAACACGCTAACGTTATTATTTTAAAAACCAATAACAAACAACCTCGACCCTAATACCGCCATAATAACAAGACGGTGAAAGAGAAGTCAAGAAATCTTTGTCTTATTTTCTTACTTCCCGAACAAATGATGTATTTATGTAGTCATCAGAAAGTATCCGTTAGGAATATGAATGACACATGTATTGACATTTCACTTGCGGTATGAATGTTGAAGTTAGAAAATACAAAGGCTTTCAATTAGTTTTATTCCTGTATTAAGCAAATTCATGTTAAAACGGTTTATTCTATATTAATTTTAATAATTAGAAACAAATGATCAGAGAGTTTGACAGAAAAAATATTTAAAATTAATTCAAATATGCAGTTTTTTTTTTTAATTGAAAGTTTATATGTACTCTAATCACGGAAACTACTAGTTCGATTTGAAACAATATTTTATCGTTAGATAATCCAATTATTTATTTAGGTTACTGGGTATATAACTTAACGAAACGACCCTAAGGACCAAAACAGAGCTGAATCAAAGTAAATTCTACTGGGTATTCAGTTAAAGAGATGCTCTTATATAGATTCTCATCAAGTCTATGAAAAACGGCTATATAATCCAAATTAATAATATCACTGCAAGTGAAATCGCAGTGCTCATTTATTAAATGATATATAAAACTGATGAATGTTAAAAATAACATTTCAAATGGACATATTTTAAATTATAACTTTAATATCAAAGCTGAATTAAAAAAATCTCACAATACATGTTCTTGAAAATTCCTATTAATATTTTACACTATCTAGAATATGAAATTATTCTAATAGCCCAAAAAAATTACATGATTCAGTTTATTACATATATTTTTAATATTATTTATCGGGCACTTTTCCTACTTTACACATTAATTCCACCCAAAAGTGGGATAATTGCTGATTATTTCTTGGGCACATGATTACGGGCTAATAAAGCATTTTATATAAATATGAAAAGAAAGCATCACGTATATAACAATATTACGAATTAATATACGAATATAATAATAATCGTAGAGAACAAAAAAAAAACTCAGTAAAAAAAATAAAAACAAATCTTACCTTGAAAAATACATATATTCCTAAACCATTAAGTTACTATAAAATATGTAAGTAATATTTTGAACTGCATTTATTATCACTTTTTTTATTTCTATATCACATTCGTGCCATTATCTATGTTTTAAACATTAATATAATTTAAATTTAAATTAAAAACCTATGTCGTTAAATCATTAAATCAAACAAAAAATCAACCATTTTTTGTATAATTACAAAAAATAGCATAGTTAAAGTTTTAAAATAAATTGGGAAAACATGAAACGAGCGTCGCCGCCCGCCCATGCATACATGCTACTTACGGGAAAACGCGCAGGCGTGCTGCCTCGTAGCGCGAAAAACAGAGCTACAAACACTATTTGAACTGCGTGCGCCATAACCTACGTCAGTATCTCATCTCACTTCACGACTTTTAAAACTACCTTTTTAACTGAGCTGATCTTTATAAATACGCGAATATCATGCAGGTGTTTTGAATATCGATAAAGAGAGCGATGCACCATGTGTTAACAAGCGCCTTGACTGATTTGCGATTAGAGCGCGTACACTTATGCTGTGCCGGCTACCGAATAACCATTGCGTGCCCTCGGTGAACACCTTTCGCACCTCCGAGAGAAAGTCAAAGGAAAGTGCAGATTTTGGCTGTCAAGACGCCGCCCACACTCGTCCCCGTAGGAGCATTGTCGCGAGTCATCCATCATTCGAGGCAGCCGCTTACTGGCGCTTCCGCTAATTAAAACAAATGAATAATATTGACTAATGTTGGTCTAGTTACTGAACAATTTTTTTTGGTTATGGTATCATAACATAGAAATCAAGCTCAACATTAAAGTTCTAACGATAAATATTAAATTCCTATTCCTAGTAATTAATACATTCATCCCTTAATGATGAGGAAGATGTGCTAAAAGCATAACAATAAAATTATACTCAGTGTATTTGTACTGTAGGGTTAATGTTATTTAAATGTCTTCTTACAGATAGCTAAGACACCCGCACAGTCATTAAGTAATCAATTTTATTTGAAAGCGGGCCGAATGAGTCACTTTAATGTGTACACTTATAGTTATTATAATATTGAGTATGTTATACGAGTACATTGTTAACTCTAAAAGCACATTCTCATATTTATTATGTCATAACTTTTAATCACTAAAATTGACAAGTGTGTGTATTATTTATTTACAATTCGCCATAACGTTCTCGTCTCCGGCTGCCACAACACACGCGACTTCGGAAGTGTATATCGAATAATGAATTTATACTCTTAATCCAAAATATTTTAATTTAAAAATATACCTGACTGCCTTAATATTTATTGACATCGTTAAACTGCTTAAATATAAAGCATGAAATTTGTCGAAGTCGTAAAAATATGAGTATAACTTACTGTATGTAACTTATAATTTCACTAGTTTCCGCCCGCGGCTTCGCCCGGTTATTAAAGAGCAGGAGTTAGGTAAGCCTATGTCCTTTCCTCCTAAAAACGTATGTGTATGCAAAATTTCATGATTATCAGTTCAATAGTAAATACGTGAAAGCGTAACAAACAAACAAACTCACTTTTGAATTTATAATATTAGTAAGGATAGTCCTCCCCTTATTGCTCCCCTTTACTCTATCTCAGTATTTCATTTTATTTATATCAAAAACTGAAAACTTTATAATCCAGATAATATAAAAGTTCAATAGATTTCTCAAGTAATAGGTATTATTTATCCTGTATCCATTCTCGCCTTTTAGTTTGGTAGATCTTGATTTAAATGGACTAGGATTTAACTGGTTATTTACTATTATAATTATTTAAAAAATTATCTTAAGATGTATTTGTAACAAAAACTTACTGAAATATGATGAATAGTAGTTTTATTCGATTTTAATTCAACAAATCGAATTTACGGCGTCCCCCTTCCACTTATTAGAATTATCACTTATCACCCGTCTAGACATGCTGGAAATTATTTTACCCCTTTGTATTCTGGGATTTCGTTTCACTGGTTTTCTTAGTTCACGAAATTGAGAAGGGGTATTATACTATTGATTTTATACTTCTTTTAAGTAAATATTTCTATTCTGTATAAGTATTTTGTTTATTGTATATTATAAGTGATTATGAATTATTTTTTACATATAATGAAACTTGATATGAACATTATTTTATACACTTCCTTATAACCGATAACCTAAAATACCCATTTAACAATATATATCATATATGTAAAACTTCATATCCGCAGACAGATTGTATTAATAAAAAAAAAATATTGTATTAATTATTTTGATTGTATTAATTAAAAAATAAAATAAAAATATGACACCTTACTTGGTGGTAGGGCTTTGGGCTTTGACGGACTTGCGTCTGGGTAGGTACCACCAGATATCCTAACGCCAAACAGCAAAAACAATGTCGACATATTTCAAATTGATAATTTTGAAAAATATGCTTAGAATTTATTTCCAAATATCACAATTCACAATGCAGCGCGTGCATATTTAATTATTTATTAATTAAAAAATACATTAAAATAAAAGCGTGTTTTTCACGCTTGCTTAATAAATAAAACCAATATTATTGTGATATCAATTCAAGAATTTTTATTATTATAACAGTAAGAATACAACTTTAATCGTAATGTAAACAACAGTTAATAATCAAGATTTTATTTGGCGGCAATTTCAAACAAATTTTGACATTTAATTTATATATACGATATTTAGCACCTTATGGGTTGTCCGAAATTTCAGCACAATCGGCTTAGTGGAAATGGTTTTAAATTCAATTGCGAGATTTGATCCACACGTACCAGGTGAAGTTAAATTTAAGCTCGTAATAAATTACCTATATTATATATTTAGGTATATTAATATTTATAGTTGCATATTATGTTCGGTATTAAGGTATGTTTAATCTCTTCGTTACCTACTATAAATTAATTTTTAACACTTTTATTAATAATCATACCTACTATTTTTTTAATATAAATTCTAATGTTTTGATAGCACCTAATAGGTTTTTTGGCTTTCAAAAGCGCCGGTTACGTCCATATTTTTAATTCTAATATCGTTTTCATTTAAAAAAGTCAACACGTTTAAAATAATTACGCTTGTAAATAATTACCTTTTACGATTTTTTTTTTTAAATTCATTAAAACACAAGGATTTATTACAATGTCTCTTAAAACGACACCAATATTATCTGTGGATTAAAGTCATCCAACACAACTTAGTTTATGCATATAAAGCTTTTTTTTAATACGATAAATACCTATTGTTAATATTGATAAATTTTAGAAGTAGATAAATAATCGTTATAATATGTCAATAACTGCCTACATTAATACAAAGTAATGTACAGACCCCGTACTAAAATTTTGAACGAGTCCAGAAATTCATTTTTGTGAAAAACGTTTACGTTTACCAGAGGAAAACTCATAATTTGTGTAAAAACTTGTATCAATTTTCAATTTGAAAATACATATTTCTATTGTTGATTTTTTTTTTTCTATAATTCAAAACTTTTGTAATTTACTGGTAAAGGTAGTTTCCCATATTCATTAATGCAAAGGATTTTTTTTATAAAATCTACAACATAACAGGCTGAATACCACATAATGGATACTGGACAACAGCGGTCTGGATTATGTAGAATTTAATAAAAAAAATGTACGTAAGCCAGTAAGCCCTACCTCCTTCGATCAACAATACTACTACTACTGTTGATCGAAGGGTACGACAATAGACTCGAAACGGCTTGTTTATTAGCTATTTTAACTCTAAAAAAAAATTAATTTCAACATCAACCATGCTAGAAGTGGGTGTGTTATAGCAAAATATTCTTGGGTTTTAAATACAAGGTAGTATTTAAGTATTCGAGTGTCACGACAAATACACTTAGGAGTATAACGTAATATAACATAACCTTAGAGTATTGATACGAGATTAATAATGAAAAATTTGGGTGCTTATCTTATTTATACGATTTTATTTTATATGAGCTTGCTAATTGTAAGTAAACTACGATTACATATTTTTTTGCATTATATTATTTAGCATCAAGTGAACATGATCAAGTACTTACAATACAACACGTCGACGACATATACAACGTCGACATGACACTGTCGAAATTTTTATGGCTTCCCCACACAGTTCCAATTTAAACCCCATAACAATGAGATAGGTCCTGCCTAGTTAATGTTTTTTCATTATCAATTTTTAAATTTTAATTACCATTAGTATCTTAGGATTAAATTATTGACAGCAGTTTATTTTCTTTTTTTTAATATTTTGCGTAAGTAAGCTTTTACCACCATCAAGAAGAGTGTCTTACAAAAACCATAGCGGACCAGCCTCATACATAGTGTGTCACCGACAGGAAGAACTTAACGACTACTGAATAATAATGACTACTAGTTTCAAAGCCCTCGTCAATATTCGCACACACTCTTGTTAACATTTATAACTCAACAATGTGTGTGATCTATCAAATTATTTAATATTATAACTGAAACCCGCGGCATATTGATATAAGTATCCAATATCCACTCACTTACATAAACTTAACTATAGTAAGAAGAAAATAAGGATTCCGCTGTGGCCGATATAGTGAACCGTGCACATGTTCTTGTTGATGATTCACTGGCAAAAAAAACAGTGAGGGACGGCGGAGAACGCAAGTGACGCAGCGTAAAGTCATTGATCCCGGTGCGTTCCCCGACTGCCGACGCCATGTCGGAGCTCGCACCCGCGACCGAACCGCTATTCCCGCCACTTGTCCTCGCGATTTATATTGCATGCGTCGCCGGCGCCGGAGCCCTCGCAAACTGTGCTGTCTTAGCTGCACTTCTCAAACGGTCAAGAAACGGTAAATTTTAACATAATTAATGCATGTTATCGGCCGGTCTCTAAATGTGTCATTTTTTTTTCGTTGTTTAAATTGGAAGGCAAAATTCATAATTATTAATTATCATTTCGATAAACCATTGCTTAACGTAAAGTGTAAATTACGATTAAACGGGAATGCAGATAGCATTCCCGTTGAATCGTAATTTATATTCTTTATTAAAGACAAACAATGACAAAATGAGGCTTATCTGTGTTTCCTACACAATGCTTGTTTAGGAATTTTTGTTTGAAAATAAAATAATTAATTTAAAAAAATCAAAAATCCGACTGCAAAAAACACAATTTAAAAGTAATGCACTAAAACGACCGAAACAAGATTGAGAATAGAAAACAAAATTAAAATAGACTATAAACTCTACTTCGGTTTAACATTAAATTATTCTTCACAGCTTAAAAAGCATACGGTTCAAAATAAAATATGAAATTCTTTGAACTTACCATAATTGCCCCATTAAAAATTTTTACACCACTTTGGACTCCATATTTTAATGATAAATAATCAAAACAATATATTTGTTTCATTTTACATATTATTAGGCTACGGATATTTATAACTATCAAAGTCCGACACGAAGAGGGCCCGCTATTACATATTTTTATTATTTATTATATATTTTAAGCTATCAAAAACTTTTTTTAATCAATTTAAAGTGATATACATTTTTGTAATCCTCTTTTAATTCCTTTTATTTTGATACCTTTCTAGATAGGTTTGGTTATTTTTTTACGTACGAATTCACATTTTGCGCCAAAAGACCGCTATTTTTTTATTTTCGTCCTATCACACACCTATCTAAGGACAATTGGGTTTTTAAGACGAATATATCGATACTTAACAGTCGAAATCCATCCAGCCGTTTGGAAGATACGAGGTATTAAAGAAATTTACAAATATACGTGCAAAAAAGATACCCGCGAAAAACATAACCCTTCCTTAGCAGTCGGGTAATAATAAGGACAATAAGTAATCTCAAACGATAATATACAATAATTAGTATAATACACAAAAAAACATATCTAGTATAGTTAAGTCCTTAATATAATAACTACAAAGAAATACAAATAACAACAATATTTTGCATTATTGGCGGATATTACTGTATAAATAAGCATATATACTTTTTCGCTTATTATTGTCAACTTTGAGGTACTTTCTGTTCCTTTGTCGATTAAATACCTAATATTTTATTTTCTTAGCACTATTTCTAATTTTCATTATTTCTTTTCATTTCAGGATTGTATTCAATCATCATTCAGATAGCAGTTACTGATTTCATGTTACTAGGATTTTCTATTGGTCCCGAAATATGGTCCTACAATATTAGAACATGGGTCTTCGGAAGAAGCAGTTGCATAGCGTATCGAGGACTCAGTATATTTGCGACAACAGCATCTTTGTACTTAACTGTTACTATGGCTTTGCATACGTTATCAACGGCAAATATAGAAAAAAATGCAATGATACTTAAAAATAAACGGAATGGAGGCGATGAAGATGAAGAAATAAGATCTTCGCGTCACAGTCTTGTTGCTTGCAGTGATACATCTACCCCACCCAGAACTATGAATCTGGACTATCGACTTGTTGACGATAGAGTACCAGTTGCACCACCATCAGTTTTCGTATGGATTTTGGCAGCATCATTAAGTATACCAGAATTCGCTTTAGCTACGACTGTTCGCCATGATAACGGTGTCATCGCATGTACTTTAATAGACAACAGTCATAGGATAAACATGCATTCTATGGTTGCACTATTTACTTTATTTTTACCATCTCTAATATTAACTATTGCAGGAATTCTCATATTATCTCAATTAAAGTCAAATAAATTATCTAAAATAGAGGGAACTGATATCATTCCAGCACTTAAGTTATCAATATGCTTAATATTTGTATATATTATTTTCTGTGCACCGCGATCTGTTTTTTATATTTATAATTTATATACGAATTTAGAGGACAGTAAAATAAATGTAGGATATGAAAATGACACAACTTTGCTTATAAATTTGATACTTAGTGCAATGTATCTTGCTGCAACATTGTTACGTCCTTTATTATGCATAACTTTATTGCCAAGACTAAGAATTTTCTTGTCATTTGGCTTTAGAAATATAGATGATGTTTAATTTTTTTATGTTTAGTCATGATGATAAGCTTATCTTGAAACTTTTGATAAGGATCTCGACGTCAATTCAATTATAACATTGTATAAAGTATTTTTGTAAATGTATACTTAAAATGTTAATTATATTGAAATATATGAAACTCTTTGATTTAAGGTATTATTATGTATAAATCTTGTTCGACTTAAATGAGTTCTAGAGATACTGAAAATTATTAAGTCCTTATTTACCATTTTTGTGTAGGTGTATATGATTCTATTTAGAAAACTATGTACATTCTATAATTTTAAACATGTACTTATGCAAAAATGTCTAATTGAACTCAATTATTATTTATATATTGCAATAACTTGACATTACAAAATTATGGACTTGAAAGTGGTTATTTAATGATTTTAGTTAACTATTGTTTTAACGGTTTAATGTAAGGTTAGCAAGCTTATATGCCAGGCTTATTTTAATTTTTATTGAAAATGAAAATGATGATTTTTTCACAATTAATTTATTATTATTTTTACGTATTAAGTTAAACATTTATATAAGGGTAAATTCCAAATTGAAAACTTCTTATTACATAGAATCATAGACAATATACGCATGTAGTAACAGGATGAGATATTAAAGCAGCCTTAAACTTATCCGCAAGCTTTTGCTCAATACTAAGCGTGAACAGATAATTTTCATTTATTAACTTATTCCTTTTTGTACACAAAGTGCAAGTACGATCTAAATTTATAGCCAAAAAATTAATAGTAAGGATTTTGTATGGCATATTACTTTTTAAATTTACTTATGGTGAAGACATAATAATCTAGATATATAAAATTCACTCTCGTTAAATGGTATTTATGTGGAATGTTATTAAATATATTCTGGCAAAAGTATCCCTTCATTTAGAGATTATGGAAATAATTAACTTCTTATATAGTAGCTATATATATAATATATATATATATATATATATATATAGCAAGAAAGTATTTGTAAATTTTTTTCGAAGTATTTTTTACACTGTCAGTCTGTGTATGCTTTATGTGAAAACCACTGACAGAATAAAACGAAATTCAATATTATAAATAGGATAGCCAGAAATAAATGGGTTCGGACGTCTTAGCAGCTCGTTAATGATATTTTAGTTACGATATTATTGTAAGGTTAGAATATATAATCTTGCCATTTTATAATATTATCAATTACATTATTTAGTTTCTTTTCAATAGAATAAGAATTAGGTACTAAAGCAAAAAATATGAAATGAAGGCTATTGTATGAAGTTTGAATAAATAGTTATCTTTATACAAACAGGGTAACGCCTTAATTTGTATACATTTTCGTTTCAAAAGATAATGCGTATTCAATTAAGTATTTAAATTTTAAAAGGTAGAGTCTGTCAACGGTAATCGGATAAGGAAAAAACTACGTCAATAGTTACATAGTTTAGACAAACATCTTTTTGGGGTTAATAGGTGGCGGTTTATTTAAATATTGGTTCTAAAACTAAAAATTGTATTTAATACAAAAGTTTATTGGTGAAAACATGAAAAATATAATAGATTAATGGCTGATAAAATGCAGCAGAAATGTTACAATATTTGTCCATCACAAAACTATTTTGCTAATAAATGCCTGAAAAATCCAAAATGCTATATGTTAAAATTAGTGATGGGCACAACAAAATGGTTAATGTCAACGATAAGATTTGCTTTGGTAATAAGTATTTATATGTTGAGGACATCACGAAACCACATAAAGACACTAACAAGTTTTTTGTGCCCTAATTTAATACAGCCATTACATTTATTTGCAAATTTATTAAATATGAAAGTCGAAGTTCATTGGGTTATTGGGCGAAAATTTAACAATTTTAATGACTATTTCATTATTTTCAAAAGATTCACCATCATGATCTCCATTTCACTGCGGACATGCGGCGAAAGGAATGTTAATTGGGGGCCGACCGGGCTGTAGTCGTATCTAATCAATAAAGGAAAACACTTTTAACTTAAGAAACCGTAATTTTAATAACTTAAGTTATAAATATTTATATTCATCAGGTCAGCTCGATATCTGTAATCCAGTGTAAATACAGAAATACAAAACCGTCAAAGATGACACATAACATTTAATTTTAGACGGAACGTGAAGGTCCGCTGCGAACGACATTTTTAACATTTTTTTTACAAGCGACGGCTCGCAACGGCCGCGGAGACCCGCGCCGCGCGACGTTCTCGAATGTTACTCGTTTTCTTATAAAACACCGATGAGAACAAATGCGTGTGGGCGCGGCGCCGCATTAGTTGTCGCCGCCCTCGGCAGGCTCGTCGCCGTCGCCCTGCGTGTCCGACGTCCACAGAGTCAGGTTGTCCCGCAACAGCTGCATGATGAGCGTCGAGTCTTTGTACGAGTCTTCGTTCAGGGTGTCTAATTCCGCAATCGCGTCATCGAATGCCTGGAATTTTGTCCTTCATTATTTTATCGCTATTCGAATTAAGAGTAAATTCCAATATTTACGAGCAAATTTAATGTTCATCAACAACTTAAGATTGTGTTGAACTTTAACAAAGTTAAAACACTCCGATGCTGGCTGGGTCGAGGATTAAGAGGTTAATTGCATTGCAACATTGCCATGCAGTCAATATTAGTCGAATTGTTCTTTGAGATATCAAATAGTGACAATTTTTTTTTCATGCAATATAGAAACTAAAAGACATGGATGTCAAAGTTTAGTTTGTTAGGAGTTATATTATTGAAAATTCACACTGCAGATTTCTAGGCAATTCAATAAACCTGTTTGGCTAAGTGACACGCCCTCGCAGGGGAGTTGATAATCTCGTAATAAAATACAGAAAAGTTGAGCGCGAGACCGAGCCTGATGGGATGGGTGGGTTGCATTTTGGCCTTAGCAATGTCAAACGCCTCCTGGTAGGCCTTCTGTGAGTCCTCCACGACGGCTGGGGACAAGCAAGTACTTTAGTACACCGAACCTACGATGGACCCTCATACCTCGTGCCAGCCAGCACAGAACCTATGCATAACTGACACAAATATTGACCTGTTTGGCGAGCTGACACGCCTTATCTGGTGAATTTAATATCTCATAATAAAAGACGGAGAAATTTAACGCCAGCCCAAGCCTTATTGGGTGTGTAGGCTGCATTTTCGCCTTGCTGATTTCAAAAGCATCCTGGTATGCTTTCTGTGAATCCTCTACAACAGCTGCAATATAAATGCACATTAAAGGGTAAAATTCTTAAATTGTTTACTTACAACATCCATGAAATACTACATCACAAAAAATCTTTAAAGAATTAAACTAACATTTGCTATAAATAAACTATAAAACTTTGTATAATTGATAATAAAAACTTACAATTTCTGGTTTCTCCTGTGGCCACTTCTGCGAGGTACCTGTAGTAATCACCCTTCATTTTGAGGTAAAATACTTTACTTTCTGGATTACTAGCTTTAGGAATTAGGTGTTTGTCGAGTAAACCCTGAAACAATAAAAAAAATGTAGTAATTGCAAAATTTCGAATTAAAAAGTTACTTTAAAATATTTTTTTTATAAAAAAATCAAAAAGGTAATTAAAGAGCATTAAAATAAAAATAGCTAAGAGTATTATTGTACACTTTAATTTTTCGCGATAATTACAACTTTTTTTTATTCAGTCCACTCGCGATGACGACTACTCGATTAAAAGGTCGAGAAAACGACACGATGGCGGATGAATCTCGAACATACTACAGAGTATTGATTGCCTTGGAAAGGCTAAGAATGCTGTATAAAGAAGACGATGTCGATGATTCCATATTAGACCATTATAAAATTAGGTTATTAGTTAAAATTTACTAACTCAAAATTAAATAACGAAATAGGCAGAGTTAGGGCAACGAACGAAAATGGAATAGCAGCGCGCGCAGTGACGCGGCGCAATACGTCACCCCGCCCGCCCCCTCCGCGGAAAAGCCGCACCGCGCCCTGCATGCTCTCGCATGGCTACCTCGTAATATTGAGCCAATGATTAAGAAGAACTACTGGATACGTATGAAACGATCGCGACAAATAATCGCTTGCATCATCCCTCAAATTGGCAATGTGCGAATAAAATTGTGTTAAATGCGTACGCCCTAACCCTGGTATAGCTGTATTTTATATGAAAATGATTAAATAAAAATGACGGAGCATAAATAATTATAATAAATAATTATATAATAATTTTTAAAGATCTAGCATAAAAATTTTAAAAAAATGAAATAAGTAATTTCCACTTACCAGGACGTCGTAACAGATTTCTCTGAGCTCTTTTTCTACTTTAACCCTATATTCTTTTGCCATCTGTTGTTTTCTTTCCGAACCTTCGGTTTTCTGTTCGATGGAGGATATGACTCGCCATGACGACCGTCGAGCGCCGACAACATTCTTGTAGGCGACGGAAAGAAGGTTCCTTTCCTCATTGCTGAGCTCGACTCCGGTTTCGGTGACTTCTTTCATCGCGGCCGCCATGTCGTCGTATCGCTCAGCCTGCTCCGCAAGCTTGGCGCGTTGCACCAATTCCTCCTTGTCGACGGACATTTTTGATGATTTGAGATGACTATATTACTGATGCCCCTGCAATAAATATTAAAAGAGGTCAACTGAGTGCAAAAAAAATGAAAGGTTGAAACGAATGAGAATATTTTCTCAGAAAGACTAATCGTTTGGGCGTCACTTTCACCAAAGTGAATCCAATTGGGTATGAGTCATCATGAAAGAAGGCGCACCTTGGCTCGAGGCTCACGAGCGCACAAGCGCAATGTAAAAAGTCGATGTAGCTCCAAGAGCGACCCTCACGCCAAACGCGACATCGACGCGGCGTCCGTTCGGTTTGACAGCATCTCACAGACTCGACTAACTAACAAGGTACGCGCCGCCGCCTAGCCACTGGCGAGCCACCGACACTGCGCCAACAGTATTGATCCAGCGACACGGGATAAACACTCCAGACGAAATACGACTAGCGCGACGCTTGCACACACCCCTCTCCCTCTCCCACCACCCACCCCCTTGTGCACCGCATCGACCTCGCACCCTACCCTCACCCTTACCCGCGCCAACGATCGCCAGCCCGGCGCCCACCTCGTTCTACCCACCCTTATCTACCTATCTATTAATCTATCTTCAATTCTTTTCTGTTGCTAGGCTTTTCTTTATACGATAATTTGCATAGTGCAAATAGCACAGCATCTAATGCAAAATATTAGATTTCACAAAATCTAAAACATTTAAAGTAATCATTTTCAAAGAGATAACCAATATATATGTATATTATGCAGATTAAGGGTGTGGTTCATGGTGTAGAAGGATGACTTTATAAGAAAACATTTAGACCATGTGCTCCATATAATTATCAAACTGCATTTTTTATATCAAAAATGAATGATCATATTCAGATTTAACATTTCACCAATATTTTACTATTGATTTTTTGCTTTTATATTTTTGCTGTTTATATAACAACTAAATTGCAGCTATTTTCAAATCAGTTTTATTAAATAACATTACTAAATCTAAATTTAGTCTTGAGTTTTGAGTAAGCTTACTAAAGTTTTACTCAGCATACTTAATTTCTTTAAAAATAAATGAAAAATATTCTTTTCTCAACCTTTATGTATTAATTATGGATTTAGAATTTACATATTTTTGCAGCATTAGATAAAAGTTTTTCTTATATGTTTTAATTAAGTTCTCGCCTCATACCCATTTTCAATGACGATAATATGAAATTGCATCATCACAATTTCTAATTACAAACCATATAATATGGTTTTCACAAATTTTTTTTGTTTTAGTCATAAAAAATATAGAAGTAAAGGTACATTTGTAATACATAATATCTTTTATATTTGTAAGCTGAGTATTTTAGTGAACATTTATAGAAATTTTTTAAGATATAAATATATTTTTTTGATTGGTGAAAATTTATATTTTTTAATTTTTTGTGGCAAAGCTAAGCTAGCTTGACAGCTTGACTTAAGCTAGATGACAGCTTATTTAAATTAACGAATATATTTTACCAGTCACCAAGTTTTTAGTAGAGCTATCTTCTATAGCAGATTGTATTACTTATTACTAATAACTAATATATTACTAATAGGGATATCAAGTGATATAAAAAATAGAACTAACCATAATTTATAATGTGCAAATATATTGTTTCTATGGGTCAATTATATACTCATGTTTTTTTCACTAGGATTATACTCACAAATATTAAGAATTAAAATTTTAAAAATGCTTCATATAAAACAAGAGTTTAATTGCAACAATGGAAATTCATCAATGTGGACAATACTGTATCCCACTAGTAACATGTGTCTGCAAAAGAGCAATCTAGTTTTAGCCCTAAGTTATGCACGTGCCCGTATCGTGGAGGAGTTAAGGCTGCGACATAGGATAAAATTTATGCAATGTGTTTAAGATATAATTATTACGCGTTTTTGACTATTGAATTGTAGGATTTATAAAATGAATACCTTATTGTAACCCTCAAAACGGAAAGGAACTTCAATGACATAAATCGTTATCGACAAAGATAACGGCGTGACTGAATACGCACGACAAAATTAAGACGCACTATGTGATAGGCCGTTCTTAGAAACTCAAATACAGCAATCATATTATTACATTAAAAATTTGAAATGAGAATCATATTTCAATAGAATTAATTACACCATTTAAAGCTCAAAACTGACTAAAATCCGAACTCTTAATTACACAAAGTGTTACGAGCAAAAATTGTACTTACTGTAAAATTTTCAAGTCAGGTTGTGATGTAAAATTTATGTTATAAATTGGGCAAAATTAGAAATAGGTAATCATTGAAACTAGCAACCGAATTCTATAGCAAAGTTAAGAAAATCTCTAACCGCACCGCAATACCGTGTCGCCGGTTCGGGCAAAATGGCTGCTGCAAGGGACACTCCTTTTATGCGTCACAGTCACAAATGTATGTTGGTATAATATTTGAACAAAAACACTCAAATATATCACAAATTTTTCGCACTCAATATTATCTTAATACACTTACTTGTTTGAAGGGATATAAAGTAATTAAGCCAGCAAATTGCGACACAATATCAATTTTTCTCTTGCGGTGAACGATACACTACACTGACGGCAGCGGGGCCAGAGGGGAAACAAAAAACGGAACAGGGTTCTCATATAAGGTCGGCCATCTTAAAATGCTCAAAGAGGAAGTAAAATGATTCAACGTAGGTTGAAGTTGCCTCTTGTATATCTATCTCTATTTTATGTATTTAAAAGAAAAGAGATACAAGAATAAAGTAAAAATTGCACCACTCTATTTCAACATGTACAGGAAGTCAAACAAAACGCGCGCTTTTTTAAATAAACGAATAATAACAATTGTAGCTTTAAAAATTAAATTTATAATAATTAAATTATTTCGTTTAATACTGTTTTAAAATTTATATAACATGATAAATATGGATATCTTAATCACTATTACATAACTATGCCTACCAAAGTATGGCATAGACAACAAATTTAAAGAATATAAAATCATTTTAAGCTTAAAGACGAAATTATATGTTTACACTGAATGTTTTGAACCGAAATAAAATAAAATATTATGTTTGTTTTTTTAAATAAACGGTGCTACCCATTAACTTAATACGATAACCCAATTGGAAATGTATGTCAAGCTCATGATCAAAGTGTATAAGGACAGACACATTTTTTTACATTAAATTTTTACCTTATATATATATAATACAACTCTAAATTAAAAATAGATATTCTACAATTTATGACCAAACAGAATAGTAGCAAAGATGCTAGTAATGTGCTTCCACTATTATTCTAATCTCCAACTAAGAAAACTGAAAAGGCAATAGATCAACAACATCGTTATTTTTATTTGATATTTAATTTATCAAGCTTCGCTTATCGTCATGTCAGCTTAAAATTATCATCAGCAAGTATAGTTGTAATGTGCAAAGTTTTTAATTACGTTTCTGATACGGAGTGTTCATTTAAGAAGTATTTTATATTCTTCACACGAACAATTGTCTATTGAAATACGGCTTCCACAAATTGCTCAAATGGCGCTACTGTAGCACCGTAATTCATTGAGTATTTGCGTGCTTTTTTAAATTTCAAGCTTTAACTACAGCGCGCCATCTAAATTTTATACATTTTAAGAGGCATTTTTTATGCACAGAGAGACTTCTCTTTACTACATAGATAAGGCTTGAGGGATTCTAAAGTGTAGCAGTCACATTTGTCAAATGTCAGTTGTAATTGACACATGCACCAGCACGATTATTTTGAATTTGGTTAATATTGTAAACACGTGAGGCGTGAATTATAATTTTAAAAAATTCAAATTTTTCTATAAGATAATAAACTTTGTTCTATTAATTTAATATAGATAATTAAATAATCAAAATGCCTAAATCGAAACGAGACAAGAAAGGTAAGTTTATCAGCATAACCTGTAGATTCAACAACACATTCGAATAGTCTAAATCGTGTTTCATAGAAAAATAAATATGATAATTACCTATCAATTTTACTTTACAAATCGGTAGGTAATTTTGGAGGTTCGAAATGTTAACTATATTATAATTTCCTCATTCGTAATATTGATTCGATATTATAAAAATATAATACTATAATAAACTATACTATGAGCCGAGATGGCTCAGTGGCTACAAAGTATGTATTTATCTAAGATTGCGAGCTTAAACCGGGTTTTCATGGGCTTGATTTGTGTTTATAATACATCTTGTGTCCCGGGGTAAAGGCAAACATCCTTAGAAATCCTGTGTGTGCCGGATAAATGTTATATATATAACCATCCTTCTAACATGTTTTACTAACATAGAAAATTTGTAGTTGTGGTATTTCTTCATTGATATAAATTGTTATTAATAAAGTAGTTTTATTATTATTACAGTATCATTAACTAAAACCAACAAAAAGGGACTTCTTCTCAAACAGAAAACTATTGAAGAAATAAGAAATACACTTTCCAAATATGAACACATATTTCTTTTTACTGTTGACAATATGCGTAATACAACATTGAAAGACTTGCGTAATGATTGGAAAGATTCTAGATTTTTCTTTGGCAAAAATAAAGTAATGGCAGTAGCTCTTGGAAGAACAAAAAGTGATGAAGTGGAAGATCAGCTTAACTTGGTAAGCATTTTTTTAATACATTTGTATGCTATTGTTATTGTTGAGTTTGATTTATTTAATGTTAATAAATATAAATCTTTCTAAAATAATAATATAGTTTTATAAATAGTACAAATACAGTCTATATACGCCATCTGTAACTAAAATTCTTCTGTATTTGTGTAAATCACTGAACTCCTAAACAGTTGAACTGATTAGTGATTATGAGTGGATCCCTGGATGGTTTAGATTGGACCCAGTAGGTGTTGCTGCAATTGGGTTCCAGGTTTTTTAAATAGAAAAATATTTTATTGCAATTTCATCTGTACAAAGTCAGAATGGAATAGTTATATAAAAAAATCAATAATATTTCCATAAATTATGATTTGTTGATTTGAGGTTTTTATTTATGATTTTCTACTATCAGCTCTCCAAAAAGTTAAAGGGTCAGTGTGGGTTATTGATGACAAATAGAGATGTTAGTGAGGTGTTGGAATGGTTTAAAACATTTCGTGAAACAGAATATGCAAGGGCTGGATTTATTGCAAATCGGGACGTAATATTACCTAACGGACCCCTTGAAGATTTTTCACACACTATAGAACCTCATCTTAGAAGACTTGGTCTGCCTACCACTCTAGAAAGGGGTGTTATTCATTTAATAAAAGAATATCAGGTAAAAACATACAATTATAATATCTGTTATATATAATGATACTCGCAGAAAACATACATTGGATGCCTCATTTGTGTGTAATATAGTAGTGATATAAGAACTTAAATCCCATTTGTATAATTGTCCATTGTAGTTTTGAGTCAACCACTCTCAGTCACTTACTTGGTGATGGACCAATGCAACAGGTATTAGTAAAATTTGTTCAATGATCCTTGATAAAACAGCTCAAGCTCAGCTTTGTTTGTTACTGCATCACAAATTTACCTTTAGGACCTGAATAAAGACAAATATATAAAGAAAAAGATGTTGTAGAAAAGATCTTGTTTTATATACATGTGATATTACAGTAGTTACTAGAAAAGTGGCACTAACTTTTCATACAGCCTTATGCACTTACCGTATACTTAATACACTATGTATTTACATCTGTGTCAACAAGCATAAAAAAGCTTTTCAGAAATATTTTATGAAGGCAGACAAACAAATGGTAAGTTGTCACTTTTGTTCTTAGACATAACCTTTGCAAAAGCACCTTACACCCTCAAAACTGCTAATAATCAGACCTAAGATATATCACTAGTGTCTGTCTATTTGCTGGTTCACTCGGCCTTTACTAACCGAACATAGCGATATTATTAAGAATTATTATTGATTCTGGGTACCACCCGGTAAGGCACACCCACCCAGATGTTTGTGATGTATATATTTTTATATACCCATATTTATCAGTTATTCAGTGATCTAAATTTATCTAAAGTAACTTCTTTTTTATCTAATTTTATTTTTTCTTACTTAGGTTTGTAAAAAAGATGCTCCATTAACACCAGAACAAGCAAGTATACTGAAACTTCTTGGCGTACAGATGGCTAAATTTAAAGTGGTTATTAAATGTCATTGGACAAAAGGGAAAGGATTTCACAAAGACCTTGATATGCCCAGTGATGATGAAGCTGCCGATGATGATGAAAAAGTTGTTGAAGATGAACACATGGAAGATGATGAAACATAGCTCTTAATATTTGAACCACGCTGTTCAATTTAACCATATTATATATTAATATAAAATATTTTTCAGTATTTCATTTCCAGAATAATATTTAATAACATTATTTATAATTTATTTTACCTGAAAGATAATTTTTTTTTTTTCACTTTAAAGAAGTATCCATTGGACTACCTGATGGCAATGGTATATCTCTAATAATATAGACTTAGACTCTTCATAAATGTAGACTTAGCATTCTTGCTTACTATACCTTTAAACTAAAAGCAAAAAAGGAATGTATATTTGCAGTGCTCGTAAAATTTTACTTTAACGTAACAATAATACTGTGAGTTCAAGAAAAATTATCACTAATAGAATAATTTTACTTGAAATGGTAGCACCATTTCATAATTGGTAATTTGATATAAAGATCTACAAAAAAAAATATATTATTGGACGAATTAATAGTTAACTACTATTTACTAGCGGCACATATCGCCTAGCGAGAGTTTTAAAACTCCGAAATTTCAGCAATGCGTCTTCGAGACCCTTGATTGCACGAGATACGACTTATCAATATGCCGTTTAGCTTAAATGAGACTTAATGCCGTAACGGTCTCAGGATAAAACCAAGCCTATGTTCAACGGGCATTGTGTAATGAAAATGGTAATTCGTAATTTTTATATATTAAAAAAAAAGTATATGAAATTTTACTGACAAAGATGGCAACACCGGAGTAGAAATAAGCCATGGTAAACACAATACGAAAAACTGTCAATAAATAATATATCTTTATTATATCCTTATTTATATACTTATTTCGTCGAGATGTTGAATAATAAATTCTTCATAATTCTGTTCGTTTATCTTGGGTTTTTAAAACCCAAGATTTAGCGACGCTTTAAGCAAATTTACCCCATAGCCATGACGCGATATCATTGGTCGAGATCTTGAATGATCTATGATATTCATTATTCACTTCGGATTCGCGAAAAAATGGCGTTTTCAATGTCCGCGAAGTTGTAATCGGAACTTCGAAAGTTAAATTAATGTGGTTATAACTAGGTAAGTAGAATAGTGTTAAATTATAAATTAAGGTAAATTAATATACTATGTATAATCTTGAAATATGTAAATATTTACGAATCTTAATATTAAAAAAAAATAATAACTATACCAGAAAGAAAGTTTCAATATCTTTACGAGTGACAATTTATCACTAAAGTACCGAGAAATATAATTAAAAAGCGAATTAATTTTCCAACAAATATGTTTAATAATCACAGTGGTAATAAATTATTTTCATAAAATTACAATCTAAATTAATCAGATTACACCAGCGATACTGTTGTGTGATCAAGTATATAATAACTAATTTAAATAATACATTACAAAGCAAATATAATAAGCATCCTAATTATATTTATACAAAAATAAACTACTCATTTAATAAAAGGCTTTGCCTTAAAGGGAAAATTATAATTATGTTTGTGTTTATCATAACACAAAGTAACTTACATACAAACATATAATCACAGTACAAAAGTAAAGCATTGCTCCTTCAATCAGCATCACAGACTACACTATAATTAGCAAAATAACCTTTATACGTCTTTCAGTTAATAAAATAAGACAATGCAATGCATATGATCAATTTTAAACATTTAAAATTAAGTAATATTTATTCTATTTTTTCTAATAAATATATTGACAATTAAGTAATTATAGCTACTTCTATATCCGAGGGTAATTATTTATTAAAAATCTAATGTAACTGGTAAAGAACTCGGAGTAGGATTACAATTTCACTAGTGTAATATGAAAAAAAACATATTTTTCATAGCGCAGACAAACTAACAAATCCCCTGTATTGATATAGGTCTGAGATTGAGATCACTGTGTATCACAGCAAGTTTAATGTGTTCCATATGTATAGTGATTGAATAAAATGTAATAATAAATTGTCATGCCCATTCTACGTATACCATACATATTTAAATACAAAGGTAACTAAATCTTCAAAACAATATTGCAAACTACTTGCGGTAAGGATGCTGTTTTCAGTGACCTTAATATCAACATGGAATAACTACCAAACTTATATCTAATGAGCCGTGAATTACGCATTCGTTTAAAGCATACTATGTCAACTACGGAATTACCTAACGTGCACACCGACGACGCTACATAATAAAGCGAACAAACACTCATACACATATCGTAAGCTAGTCCTCGTTACGGTTGGCGCTCATCGATCATCAGAATCATAAAAAAATGCAATCGTATTCATAAGTCCATCTCCTTTAACGCAGGCATCGGCCGCCTGGCCGGGCGCAGTCAGACGCGCGCGGGGGGCGGCGCGGCGGGCGGCAGGGCGAGCGCGGGCAGCGGCTCGCGCCAGTACACGCTCTGCGAGAACTCGGCGCTCGGCTCGCACAGCGCCGGCGGGAACACCTGGTCCACCAGCACCGACATGTGCGAGTACCTGCGGCAACCACACGCCTTTACTCGTACTTATCATACAACGACAATGTGTCAATGGGTCCTCATAAAAATGGAAAGAAATGTCTCCCGCTCGTCGACTAGAACGTACGGGGATTTGTTCTTAACATATTTTTTATAATACTTAGCAATGTGTGTAATATATTTGTTTGAAAATGTCCAAGTGGTGTTAATCGTATTAAACATATAATTAGGAGCCCGAATGTGACCGACACCAAAATTACAATAAAGTATTGAGACACACGGCTGACCCATAAACGAAGAACAAAATTATTCACTCTCACACCTAGAAAAGCTATCTGAAATAATTATATTTAAGAAAAAAGAAAAAAGCTTTTATTATATGACATGTCGATGATTACTGTGTTACTTGTCAGTTTTATTAGGGAGCGTGAAGTTGCTTTAGAAGGATGTGACTGAGAGATGATAGCGCGTCAAACCCAATGTCATGCCGTACGGCTTACCGGAAACGGTGTACGCTTCATAAATCCAATTCAATACTACATTTAATATCTACGAATCGCGCTAGCTAATAATTTTATCACGTTTCATTGGCGGGAAGAAATCATCGACCATGTCACTTTGCACGTGGTAACTGAAATAAAAAATATATGACTTAGTGCATTTTCACCAGAGGATAATTTTAATACGAGATTTGTATTATGACATCAACAATACACGATACATACTACACGTGTAGTACTTACCTTCCATATTCTATTTTAACATTATTATAAAATAAATAGTTAAAAAAAAAAATTAGCGATTCATCATAAAGTGTATTGTTGATAGAATTAAAAGCTGATGACAAAATGGATAGTGTTTTGCAGAAATGTTTCAAACACCATTCTTTTAGTGTGATTATTTTTTCTGTGGATTGGAACAATTATGTACAAATATCTACCACCTTCACCTTTGGCTAAGAGTACATACATCGTACAGACACACGGTGTTAGTTGACAATGACATAGATGGCGTTGAAAACGATCCATATACCACACATTTATAAGTTCCGTTACTCACGTCGATTGGAATGTCTGAGTCAATTCGTGCTTGAGTTCACCCTTATAGTTGATGGTGAATATTCTCACTATAGGAATGCCGACAGCTTGATACGCGCAAACGTCCTGTAAAAACATAATTGACAATACTTACTATTTAAAATATATACATTGTACATATAAAAAAAATCAAGGAAAGTATTCTTCAGAGTATACAAACATAATAAATATTTAAAAAACTACGACCGTAATTATAAACATTGTATATAATTGGGAGCATTAGTTAAACAATGCCGTGTGAACCCGGGTTCCTTCAAACGAGGCGTGAAGAGGCATCTTGCGGGCCGGCAAGGCGGGGACGGCTAGAACAGAACATTCTTCTCGACTGTACTGACCGTCGTCGCGTTTGGACTCTACTACCACTTATCATCAGGTGGAGTAGAGTCATTTGCCATCCCGGACATATAAAAAAAAAAAGTGTCTTCTTTTTGCGAATGTCAAATCAATAATGTCAGAAAGGGGTATATCATTTAACTAATTAGTTGCTAAGCCACGATAAGTAAGGCCCTATAAATAAATGATGTCAAAATAGTTGTGTCAGATATTTGTATCCTGGCTGATTTCTCAACTCAAATAACATATTATAGTGTTCGAGTTTGGGTGCTCACTTTTCTCTCGCTCTCATTAGACGAAAGAACGGATAACCGAGACGACAAAATGATTGGAGGAATTGACTCAATACAAATTACAAGAACAAAGGACAACTTATTACCTAGATAGAAAGTCAATAGCCTTCCTGTATTAATTAAAAAGAAAGAATACTTACGTTGACCCTGTTGCCATAACCGGCGTAGAAGGGGTTCGAGCCCGACGGGAACAGTGCCTTAATGTCAGCTAAACATTGTATCTTAAACTCTTCCGGCTTCTTCTCAATGACCTCTCGGTGGAACGCGCGCAACAGCGACGTGGGGTTCAGCAACAGTGGTCCGTCCGGAAGACAAAGCTCGCCTTGCCTGATCGACCTTAGATACTCCCGGGTTACCTTTAAATAAAAAAAAAATAAACATGATTACAATTTAAAAAAAGAATAAATTAAAAGTAATTGTTAAAAAAAATACGTTTTCATTTGTCACAACCAATACTGAGTACAAATGTATTTTATTGTGGTCAATGAATTGTTTTGATTAATTTTCCAGTAACATAAACATGACCTATAAAATCTTGACGATAAAGAGGTCAGGTTAATTCAATGCGTAAACAATTTTAATTAGTAATTAAACAGGTTAGGAACACGTTTATATTAGATTAACGATTGTGAAGACCCTTACTAACCCTGGCTTGGCCGATAGCCCGCGCGGACAGATAGAGCAGCTGGTAGCCGTTGTTCTTAATCTTTGTGAAGAGCTGCGCCACACCAGATTGCGCCCAGTCTTTACCCACAAGTGGGAATATATGGCCCAGCACATCTGACCTGTAAATCACATCTGATATAGAACCTCGATAATAGTAATCTTTTAGTGGAATTGTAGGAAATATTTTATTGAGAAAAATTTAGTATGCTGCTTAAGAATAATACTAATCGAATATACAATACAAATAAAAATACATATGTGTATAAATAAAAAAAAAAGCTAAACCTTAATTGATTTTGTAAGCAACGGAATCGATATGTTTAAGAGTATATATGTACATAGCATAGCGTGAACTTCGTGCAAATTGTATAAAGTACACTTATAAAAAAAAAACAATTTGTTGGATCCTGCAATTTCCTGTTTCATACAATGGATGAGTAAATAATCATCATATAGAGTGTGATACAGTCGAGGTTATCTGATCAACGAAAGACTGTAGGCATTGTATATATTGTAGTTTCTAGTTTCTGAGATGAGCACGTTCAAATATACGAACAAGGTTGCTAGGGTGGCCTTACTTCGTCAGAGCGCCACGGTAGCATGCGTAAGCGATCCCGTGGCGCTCCTAGTTAAGACGGAAAGGGTACCGCTGGTTTTTTAGTGGGTATTCTGATGTTCGAGGCGCACTCGGCGCCTTGGACACCTGCGACCCACATACCCCCCCACTGTTGCCGTGGGGGAAATGCGTAATGCGTTTTTTCCAGCGTTAAAAAAAAGGGTGGCCTTACTTGGTGATAGTCCCGTCGATGTCCGAGATGACGATCTTGTCGTCGTACCGCCAGCGGAAAACGTTGCACTTGCAGCGCGTGGTGCCCTGGTAGGCGGTCGTCACGCTGAACACCATCTCGTTCATGCCCTCTCGAAGGTTCAGCTCTTTCTACGAGAACAGATACAAATACAGATAAAACAAGAAATAAGAAATGCAATATTTTGTTAATTGTCGTTAATCGTATAGATTTCGTGAATTGTAATTAAATTTATTTCATTATTTAATAATTGTATTAATTCTAACATGCATGATTAATTTTAATTTATTTTATATATTTCTTTATGATTGTATTGTTATAATATTGAATTTTAAAATAAAATTTATTAATGTTTGCTTTTTTGCTATTTTAATGTTTTATTTATTATCGGAAACTTTATTGGTTTATGTTGTATTTGTTGTATTATTTTATTTAATTGTGTTATTATACTGTTTGTTTACTGAATTATAAATGAATAAATATGTATATCAATAATAGCTAACCGTTATCAATTTATTCGTTTCGTTTCCATCCGTTTAAATAAATGAACTGGATGGAAAACCGCCTGACGCTAATCCGTTTTTAGTGGTAATGTTTGATAGTCACCATATTAATGGTTGATGCTTACGTGCTTATTTGATATAACGGCTACTTAATAGGGGATTACATGCCATACTATGTATTATACATACATTAATTCCAGCGTTTGTTTAGATAATACGAGTCCTATTCTAGAGATAATTGCAATGTTATTGGAATAATGTAAGTCTGATATTAAATATCAAAAATATGTGCAATCTCATTTAAGTTTTATTGATGTCAAACATATGACTATGAGGATAATAATAATAATGTCCTCCAGACCGATTTCGGCCACGGCGGCCAATCTCAAGAGAGATTAGCCAACTACGCAGGAGATATTACAGTGCACAAGTGTGTGCGCAAACACAGGAGCACTCTCTATTCCTTAACTCTCATAATCCGATGGGAGGGCAATCCGACACGACCGGAAAGAGTTCAGGCGCAGGACCAACGGCTATACGTGCTTTCCGAGGCACGGCAGTGTTCACACTTCCAACTTCCAGACTCCGGGCTGCTACTGAGAATTTTCTGACAGAAAAACCCAATAACATTTTATTGGCCCGACCTGGGAATTAAGCCCAGGACCTCCGGGTCTGCGGCCTTATATCAAGCCACTAGACCAATGAGGCAGTCCAGAGAGCCAATCCAGGCAGAGAACCAATGAACAACTGCCTCAATTTCAGTTAATATGGCTATTTGCGAGTTACCAAAATCAAACGAACCATGTTTTTTGTTTAAGACTAATGCTGTATGTATAATTCAAATAGGCGTTGTGGTTGGCTAATATGGCAGATTTTGAAGGATTTTATTAGTTATATTATAAAAGTTAAGATAAATACTTACAATTTGTTCAGACGAAAGACGTAGCGTCTTGCGGAAGGTGGACGTTCGGCGAGAACTCTGCTGATGGCTCTCTTGATCCGAATCAGACGAGCTCTGGTCGTGTTGGCTGTCAGATATTTTAGCTGAACATATTAAATATCTTACGTTAAAATATTAGTCACACTTATAGATAACTGTATAAAGTATTTGTATCCATTAATATAAAAAAAATAAAAACAATATTTTTTTCGATAACACAGTTCAATGCAACTATTAAATATATGCAGCAAAAATTTATTAAAAAAAAAAACAATGAAAAGACAATTTCTGATGTAAACATACAATTTGTTTGTTTGTTCTTTAAATTTGGGATAGATCAAATACTCTAATTAAAAGTTTTTTTTTTAATATTATAAACACTATATTTACTCTTATTTATCTATTTATTAAATATATACGTATTACTGAAGATATATCCGGCACAGACCTCATTAATAACCTTCTGGTGTAATAACTAAACATAGATATTACGATCATCCCATAAACAATACGCTATTTCATAACTGGTTTAACATATTCCTAACATATATGAAATCGATTTGTTACTTGCTTAGACGGCGTCATAACAAAATAATTTAATTATGCATATGCATTTAAATATGTGTTTTGTTTAACTTACTTTTAGGTATGATTGGAGTGGATTCCCTGGGCTCTATAGTGACTTCAGGTTTCGGTGCTACTTCCATTACGGGAACTTCCTTTGGCTTTTCAATTTTCTCTTCGATCCAATGATCCGCCTGATCCTCGTCCGTTGATTCAGCTTTAGCTATTATTGCTTTGGTAGTAGCTTCAATTTGTAAGGCAGTTGAATCCTTTATGTCTTCATCTTTAGGTTGTGATGATTCAGATCTAATATATAAAACAAAAATAATGCATTTTTTATTATTGGCAAATGGATAATTCTTTTTTTTTTCTTAAAATTAATAAATCTTTACAGGATGTTGGGAATGAGTGTTTTTATATGTGATGATGATGGTGGAGGACAGGAGTGTCAGGAGGACTGACAGATTTCACCAGGGAAATTGACCACGGCGGCCAAGCTCAAGAGAGAAGTTACATTTTAGTGCACAAGTGTGTGCGCGAACATAGATGCAATTTCTAGTCTCTCACTCTCATAATCCTATGGGACACCACCGGAAAGTGTACCGGCGTAGGACCAACGGCTTTACGTACTTTCCGAGGCAAGGGTGTGTACACTACAAACTTACACACACCGGGCTGCTAATGAGAATTTTCTACAGAAAAACCCAATATCTTTTTATTGTCCCGACCTGGTGTTTGAACCCAGGACCTCGGGATCTGTGGCCTTATATCTAGTAGACCAACGAGGCAGTCACCTTGACTGCACGTTAAACCTATTATCATTTATGTAATTTTCAAAAAAATAAGAAGAAAAACAGATAGATACGGAATGTGGACATAGCTTATCCACTTACATAATTATGTGAATATCCAAATTGGGAAATTGTCGCTGTTCCAACATTACATCTGTGAAATTTTGGATCGCGTTCGTTTCTATCATATAAAGTGTTGGCACGGTTCCCTTGTGACTGGCGTGCACGAGTCATTGCGGATATAATCTATCTCTTTGAAGTACGAGTACCTACATTAAACTATAAATAGTTTTAAATCACTAAAACATGCTAACTAATAAGACATGTACATAACAGTACAGTAACAGTAACAGCCTGTTAATGTCCCACTGCTGGGCTAAGGCATCCTCTCCCTTTTGAGGAGAAGGTTTGGAGCTTATTCTACCACGCTGCTCCAATGCGGGTTGGTAGAATACACATGTGACAGAATTTCAATGAAATTAGACACATGCAGGTTTCCTCGCGATGTTTTCCTTCACCGGCAAGCACGAAATGAATCATAAATACAAATTAAGTGCTAGCCGGGGTTTGAACCCACGATCATCGGTTAAGATTCACGCAAAAAACATATGCATAAATCCTAACTAATAATATGTATGGGAAAGTGAGCTTGTTTATATGTTACACTTTCAAGTATTAACTACTCAACCAATCATTATCAAATTTTACATACACGTGGTATGGAGTACCTAACGTTTTCCTCATTGCCTCTAACGCGGGCGATGTTGCGGGCGGATACTATTTCTTATATAAATAAACTGAGTGTCTCTATTTATGGTTACAGTATAATATATTACTGGTGGTAGGGCTTTGTGCAAGCTCGTCTGGGTAGGTACCACCCACTCATCAGATATTCTACCGCAAAACAGCAGTACTTGCTGTTTTTGTGTTCCGGTTTGAAGGGTGAGTGAGCCAGTGTAATTACAGGCACAAGAGACATAACATCTTAGTTCCCATGGTTGGTGCCGCATTGGTGATGTAAGCGATGGTTAAAATTTCTTATAATGCCAATGTCTATGGGCGTTGGTGACTTACCATCAGGTGGCCCATATGCTCGTCCGCCTTCCTATTCTATATAAAAAAAAAAATCGTAACAATGTGTCCCTAAGATCGTCATTCGCAACCAGCACGATATAGACTATGAAAAATATTAGTTGTGTTTTTGACTCCGATTTCACGAAGTGCATTAATAATCTGTGAGAACTCACTTTACTCACACGTGAAATGTATAACCAACCGATTTATGATGATATACTATTTTGATTCGTGTACTCTTGTAATATTATTATTATAATGGTCAATATCGCATATCACCTTCTGACATTTCACGATCGTTTTCTAAGCTTTGAGTTTGTTCTTAAAGAAAAAATACGGATCGTTATGTTTTATTATGACTAGAATGTTCTCTTGCAGCGTCACGGTGACGACTCGTGTCGCTCGGTTTACTTATCAAGTAAACATAACATATGTTATTGATGTTAACGAACTCGTCTTTCGTCTTATGGTAATTTTAAAGTCGTTCAAATGTTTTTTTTTTTTTAATATTTAAAAAGTACACTAATGAGTTAATTGTAGTCTTTCTCCGAGTAAATTATATAAATAAGTATAATTTTATTTGACAGATTTTTGGCATCAAAATAAAGAAAATATTTATGTAAAATAATGGTGTAATGACTAGTCCAAGTTTAGATAGCGCGTCTGTTGTTAAATTTTATTTGGCGAAATGTTGCCAAGTCCGTGGGACTTATGCCCACAACGTTTTAAGTTTAATGCCGCGTAAGACGTATTACATTGTATTAAAATCTAGGTATCAGCGAGAACAAGATATTTCCAACAGTAACACTTTTTGGCCTTAAAATTTTTAAGGCCAGCATCAAAAGTCAAATTCTATTTCACGTAGCAGAAGTAGAGTAGCACTGCTAGGCAGTGGTTACTGAGTAGACCTCAAATGGTCAAGCGAACTACGATTAATGCATTTGTTAGTTCCTCATTAATACGTGACCGCACCTTTTATCCTGGTTGGATCTCCGCCAGCTCCACCACGAGTACCGCGGCTTGGCCTCGTCCACGCCCCGATTGATCTGCGTGTCCTCCTTCTCGCCTTTCTCCAGCTCCTCCAATACTCTCTACGAAATATATTAGTAGTCACAGCACTATCGCACTAGACATCATCATCATCATCATCCACATATCAGTCAATCTATGACCACCTACATACGTGCGTGAGGCGATTACAGGAAAAGGGTATATGCCAGATTATCGTCACTATAACAAACGATTAAACAGGCCGCGACGAATGTCTATGGACAGAGGTGATCACGCATCGTCTGATCGGCTCATCGGACGACAGAGGGTTTTACTTCCTATCAAATATAGAAAAACAATACATTTGGGCACGCAAATAGTGATACATGTATGAGTATAGGGCGCGCACTCACGGTGGGCAGCGGGCGGCGGTAGGCCAGCAGCGACAGCAGCAGCGGGCCGGCGCTGCGCCACGGCAGGCGGCGCGCGCCCAGCCGCACCTCGAGCCGCTCGGCGCCCGCCAGCGACGCGCCGCGCTCGCAGAACTCCTCGAAGCTCAGCGCGCGCGACACCGGGCCCTCGCGCGCCATCACCGTCACCTGCCCCCTGCGGCGCGCTCGCGTTACACTCGTGCACTCGATCACGCACCCACGCCCACACGGCACCTCCGGCGTACTCACTTGGCGAGGAGCTTCTCGTCGTCGTCGGAGTCCAGCGCGGGCGCGTCGAGCGAGGCGGGCGAGTTGGGCGACTGCGGCAGGGACGGGCCGTTGCCCGACTCGTATTCCTCCTCGGTGGGTCCCCCCGCGCCGCCGCTCCCGCCGACTGTCCGACCGATAACAGACGGCTCGAATCAGTTTTACGTTTCGATACTAGTTTTGATATGATTTGATCGCATCGAACGATCTTTACCTGAGCGATACCGTTCCGCGTGATGTTTCGGGAAGTAGAGATCGGGATCGACTTGACCGCGATCGAGGTCGTCCAGGTAGACGCCCTCCGGCGCGTTGTCAGTCGCCTCCCGGTTCGACATGAAGCGGAACATGCCCCTCAGAACTCCGCCGCGCTCGGTGCGCTCCTCGTCGGAGCTGAGAGGCTCCGTGGGTGAGGCCGGCTCGGCTGGGGAGGCGGGAGATTCGGGAGTCTCGGGTGATTCGATCGACTGCGCGCCTCGAACTGGCGGTTCCGGGAGCTCCCCCCATCGCCACGACTGCGAGGACTTGTCGCCGGTGCCGGCGGCCCGTGCCAGCTCCACTTCCGTGTCTGATTGGACCGGCGTTCCGGAACACTCCTTACTGAATAGAAACGGATACTTATAAAATATAAATTAAAAGCTTATAGTAACGTAAAGTAAAGTGATTATAATCAATCACCAATCCTCAAGTTTTTACATATATTGATTTTTTTAATAATATGTAATGAAAGTAAATTGCATACATTATTATAATTTTTAGCCAAAAGTATAAATAACAAAGTTCTAATTCTATGTTAATCTACTATTTTCAACTTATGTATCAAAACAAATGTTTTTTTTTTCTGGATTGTATCCATTCACGCATAGATCATTCATCCACTTGCGTGAAGGTCTATGGCATATTTGCCTCATAAATCCTTATTATTATCATCACAATAGGTGGCGCTTCAATCGTATCAGATAATTGTTTAAAAAAATTGTGAAGTGAATATATTGGTTGGTTTAACGGATATGATTAATACAATACATATAAAGCGAAATAGAACACTATATTACGATTAAACGTGACCCACATCAGTCGTCTACAATTACATTAATATCAATAAGAAGCTGATTGGACTAAATTGTTTTAACACGAATTATTCAGCACGTACATAGGTCTGATTATTACATTACAAGTTACAAAACATCACCGACATGTCGAAGTCTGGCTTTTAATAAAGAAACCTGTAACGGATTCAAAAGCTCTGATAGGCTATTTCGACGGTATCTAATTGATATTTAAAAAAATACTAGACTATTTTGAAAACTTGTTCCTTATTACCTTGCTTGACCGTGGTTTACAAATTCACTATTAATTCGAACTAACGGCCTTGGACACCGATAATGTCATTGTACGTACATGGCGCTATATTAATATTATTTATTGGCAAGGATGTTTTTCTTTTAAATTTGCAACGTTAAACATCTTTATCTTCGCTATGACCTCCGTGTAAGTGAATAAATATTCATAATATAAGTTCGATAAAAAATGGAAAAATTCAAAAATATGGCCTGAAAAATAATTACTACTGAAATACATATTGAACAAAATACAAGTACGTTATCTATCGAAATACTTCTTTAAATGTTGTATGAAAGTTCTACGAAGCGAACACTTTTAGCTAAATATACACGGGATACAATATAGAAGGCAATTGAAATTGCGATGCGATACATTAAATAGATACTTCAAACTTTTCTATTTTCGTAAGTGGATTGAGCTACATATAAGAATAAAGTTTAAGAGTAGACAGTAAGCGAGGCGTTTTGAGATAAATCAATGAGTTTACGAGTGTCTGGAGGCAGCGTGCACCTCGAACGCTGTGTCGGACAGCGCCAGTGGGATGCGATTGTCACCACTCAGCTTCAAGTTGGATAACTCTTCACTGCAACCAGGCAACACCTTTGTCAAACACTAGTACGCAGTGATACTTAAAGAGCTAATTATTTAAAGCATCATCGTAACCACTTTGAAGGAATGAGTCCTTCAGAATATTTGGTTGTTAAGTATTTAACATGGATTGCCTCGTTAGTCTAGTTTATAAGGCCGCAGATTCCGAGGTCTTGGGTGTAAACCCCAAGTGGGGCCAATAAAAACTTATTTTCTCAGTAGCACCCTGAAGTCTGGAACTTGGAACTGCATACATTCCCGTGCTTCGGAAAGCATTGAAATCTGTTGGTCCTGCGACTGAACTCTTTCCGGTCTCCGTGTCTGTTACCGTTACGTCGGATTATGAGAAATGAGGGATCAGTGTTTACACATACACTTGTACACTATAATATGTCCTGAGGAGTTGGCTAATCTCGTTGGTGATTGACCGCCGTGACCGAAATCGTACAAGAGGACATCGTCATTGTCATAATTTAACATAAAAGTGTCAAATTTTATAGACTTACCTAAGAGTTCCTGATGCAATTTCGGAGTCACTAAAGAAGTTAATATCGGTGACGTTGGGTATAGCGGCCGGCAGCGAACCGCGCTGTTCGGAGCCGGTGAGATCAGATTGACTAGAAATTGAACTAGTCGAAGATTTTCTTTGGTGCTTCTTCTTTGAGCTGGCTTTCCTCGTCTTCTTTTTCTTCTTACCGTTGCCGTTCGATTTGAATTCGTCTGGGTTTAGCACCACATCGATGGGTCGGAAATCATTATGTTCGCTTATTTTCTGAACAGTCTGATTGGCTTCACTGCCCGCTGCGCCCAGCTGCGTCGCTGCGAATGTCTTTGGTTTAGAGTCAGTCCAGTCTGACGATCCTTCGTTTAAACCGTCCATTTCGAATAAAGCGTCATTTTCATGATCACTAATTCTGCTTTTGTCATCTTTCAAGTTATTTTTTGTGATTTTGCTTAAATCGGGTTTTTGCATCGACTTGCCATCAGCGGTGTATCTACGAATTAACGAAAAAAGTTAGTAATCTATGCAACACTTAATGTGATTGATTAACACAGAGGTCTCTCAAGGAAATAAAGTAATGCATTGTTGCGAATGTCTGTTTACATATACAATACATATATACAGACTTCTACATTCACGTGAACCGTGGAATAGCGTGTTAACTCACTTTCTAATTAATTTTCAAAACATAAAGGTGAGAATATAGTTGACATTGAAATATATTTCAATATTGGCTTGTTATGGGATATTTCTTATAATGATTCGTTCACGAATTTTATTACCGAAGCAAGAGACAATGGGTTACAGTGTTTTATATCTCATACTTGTAACAATAATTGATTATTAATAAAAAGTTATATGTACGTAGATCGTAACAATGCATACGTAATTGTTTTCTTATAAGTATATTACAAAGATAACATATAAATGAAAATGAGTCACGTATGCGGTGTCATTTACAGCACTATTGCCCTTTGTACTGTTTGTATTTTTTATAAATAGGATTTTATATATATTGTCGTCCAGCAAAGCTATTCAATATAAGTAAATGAATGGTGTACTCGCTGTTACTTATATCGAAATCGCTCCTTTGTTTACCTTCTTTTCGTGTAATCGGATGCCTGTCCGTGGTCCGGCTCGACAGCAGACAGCGAGTTACGACGACGCGGTTCATACAATTCGTCAAACCGTGAGGCAGGGATAGGTGAGGTGGCGAGATGGGCCGCACATTCGGCCTCGTCTTCACCTACTTCTTCAACAAAAAACGCCTCGCCAGACTCACCTAGCTTCATGTGAATGTTCAGCGGTTCCCCATTTAATTCCAAGTCGACCTGTGAATAGCAATGCTTTTAAGTTTTTTATAAATCTGTATGAACTTATGTAATAGACTCACACATCATCCTGTATGGCAACAATTTTTTCGTCGAGTCATTGTTACGAACATTAATCACGTTTACATTGTCCTTGTTGCTTTTTTATTTATTTTCTTAGCTATGTTGGTTGCTTAAGGACGGGGTTTTCGTATTATTCATGATTTAGATTTGATATTATTTTAATTATATAGTATTTAAAAACTCCGTTACACTTAAGTGATGATATCTTTAATAAACTTTTATAAAAATAACAAGTGGCCTCATGAAGACAAAATATTTGTGCCAAATTTTTCATACAATTCTCGTATTGAGAATTGTTGTCTACTTTGGCAGCATTCCAGTTTTCACAGTGAATCAGTCGTACGTTTCCTATCTTGTTTTGGCAATACATGCTAACCAGAACAAACAGCATAATATCGTTATCGTCAAATAACAATCAAAATTTAGATGACACATTATCTGTAATAACCTGATCGACTTTCTTTTTTTTATGTTTCGTTTAATGAACTCTATGATTATAAATACGCTGGACTCGTTTTACCGGAACAAGCGTAAACAAATTCTTTCCCAGAACATTCTAGATGCAGTGAGCTATAACCTCTCCCACGGAGTATGAAGCTAGCAGTAGATTTATTAACTGGACACATTTCTACACACGTGTCCGTGGCAAATATTGCATGCACGCAATTCAGTACGTACAGTGTTTCGTGTCTTCTTTACGAAATGCGTGAAATCATGTGACGACAACTGCATTCGTCATTTCCTTAGCAATATTACATTTGGGTTTATACATTGTATTAATGAATATGTAATAATTTTGCTCTAATTTACATACCAAACCAGGTAAGGTACAATTATAATCTTTCATAACATAAAAAAGGAAATGTGTCATAAATATAGCAACGTAATTAAATAGAAAATTCCTTAATAGCTGATAATGATCAAATCTTAATCTCTCTGATTTTAATATATTTTCGACTTTTACCATAATACTGTTCATTTCCTTGTACTGCCTGATACTGATGTGACTAGATTTTAATTAGAATAATTAATATTGATAAACTTTCTGAACTCAATTAATCATCGTATTTAATTAGGCAATCTTATCAAGGAAACTCATTTTCTTTTTAAAAATATTTTAAGTGTAGGTTATAAATGATTTACAGATTGCAAAAAAACAACTAGAATATAGATTAAATTGGCACAAAAGCCTTGAAGCGATTGGAATACTAATAAGTTTATCGTAAAAAGTGAAGCCACAGAATAATTTATACGTCTTCCGCAACAAGATTCTTTTAGCTAGACTTTATCTTACAATATGTTAAGTCTTAGATTATAGAATCGTCTATATATAAATGAACGTCAAATATAAAACGGTTCAGTATCTTTTTCCCATCCAAACCAATTTCGTTTTTTTTTTGTTTGGTAGTTGTATTGTCTCGATCGAACTATAATGTTATCATTAAAACAGTTTTGAAAATAATAATAGTAGAAAAGAAATGTTCGAAACATTAATGTTTTCCTCACATTCTCAATAATTATTATGATCGTAAGAAGATTGTGTAACGAGATGGGTATGACAAGACCAAAATACGCAGATATATAATGCTAGACCAAGTGCATTTGAAAATAATCGTAGGAATTACGAACTAAGCTTTAGTCCAAATAATTCGTCTCTCAATATGTCGAAAGACAATGTCTAAGAGATTGACCGCTTATAAATCAGCAATTGTCGACGTCAACTGTTGTTCACGTAATAAATCGAATGAAACACATGTCATTTCCATACACATTGGTCTTTTCTACAAACGAAATCAGTCAATCACTATAGAATTATGTCTAGGTTCGTTTTGTTATAATACAGACCGTCGCCACGCTTATTTTGCGCTGCGAAACTGCTTGAAGCCAGACAGACCAGATTTGTAAATATTTGGTAATTGACGATACTATAAAATCGAACATGTCCGTACTTTAGGCGATGAAGTATGGCGCTTTAGTGTAAATATATAAACTACATATTTTATTACAAAATAAAAAAAATATTCGTAATATGTGATTAGATACATTGAAGCTGTTATCTGGTTACGTCAAATGTATTAATAATAAGTCGATCGACCTTGATTTTTAAATAATCTGTGCACTGGAAAACATGCATATTTTAATTTATGGTAATGAATTTATTATTACTACTACATCCTCAAAAAAATATATATTCAATAATACGGCAAACAGAATTTCGGAAAGATCATTTAACAACATTTTAAAATATAGATTACATTTAAAAAATATATATTTTAATTATAAAAAACAGCGAACGTCAAGAAGCGTGGTGCTTATAAAATTACTTTTACACCTATTTTTTTTAAACAAATAAAAACATGATATATTGGTATAATTGAATGTTGAAATATTGATAAGGACTCAGTTGGGTTATAAAAAGCTATGCACAGTCTCTTTATTTGGGCAATTTTTTTATTTAATTCTTTAATATCTACTTACTTAAATTGTTACGTGTATAACAATAACATCACATTTGTCACGTTAAGAATTTAGTTTAAATAAAAACATAAAGAAAGAGATACATTTTATAAAATAACAAGATCATATTTCTTGTATATAAGATACATCTTGTATATAAGATATATAAGATACATCACGTTCTTAATTTAAAACAAAATAATTTTGAAATATTGAAAAAAAAAGTTGATTTTTTAACGTAAGATTAAAAGCGATTCGAACTTACCTAGCTTAAGAATATTAAAAAAAAATAGTCAAGTAAAGCTGTTATGACCCACATTCATAATGATAACGTAATACATAACCCAATGTTGTAATATTATGTCAAAATTATTTTAGTTGTTATGTGATAATTATTTATTACATAAGTATTTCATAGGTTATGGACAATAAAGCTAATCAATCGATGATTTAGATTTCTTTAAAAACTATATTATAATCGTATGACGTTAATGAAAGGTCATGTTTATTTTAAATAATACAACGACCCGTATTTCTTCATATTATCGCAAGTCGCGACTTATTTAGATAATAATGAAACGAGATCTGTAATAACCGATACATAAGAATATTAACTCCTAGCTATTGCCCTGCTGCGTCAAGTTTTGTTTCCTGTAAATCCGGTATTTTATGTCTATGCCGATTACCAATCCCAAGACGACGTTTAATCCTGATGAAGTAACAAACAAACAGAGAGAATGTCTTCCGCGTTTATTCTATTAGTATAAATATAGCGTATTCCAATCACAGGACTACTCCTGTAACTATACAGATACAAAAAACCTTAGGTTTACATGTTCTATGCGATTTTACTAATAACTCTGATATATAATACACTACAAAGTTCTTGTTGAACTTTCAATAATAATAGATCAGTGTTCCACTTAACTGCTCATATTCACTTTACTTTTATTCCAAGTTTCCGATAATAACCTCCCTCGACATTCTAAATGCCATTTTTAACGAATCCATAATGAAAAGGTATCTTATTAATATTATTCAAAATCTCGACCGAAATAATATCATGACAATTCAATGTCAAAGTTGTTTGTATGTATTTTTTAATCCTTTAATTGGAATAGACTTTAGATGATCGTAGCTCAGTTAACACCAATGTTTTGTGTAATGGGTCATATGTTTCATTTATTGCGGAAGTAAAAATATTTTTTCAACAATAATCTATGTTTTATTTCAAAGAAATTATACTAAGCTGGCGCAGAAATACTTTATTTGTTCAGAATGTTCACTTATGATTCATATTATTTTTATACAAAGGTTTAAATAAAATATACGAATAAATAATTCAACCTCAATGTTAAATAAGCATCATAAATTAACAACAGTCCTTTTGTCTAGTTATTAATGACATCAATTGAAATGTGCAAATATTCAACAAATAATAATTAACAATATATTTACCACTTTAAACCTGGAGCGTAGCACGCCGAGTTTACCGAAGCGGACGTGGAACGGAGAGCAGGTGAAGCTCCCATCCGGCTGCTCCACAACGACGACGTCTATAGCTCCCGTCAGTGTTGCACTGTTTATCTCATTGTAAAATTCGTAAAAATTCGCGAAGAATTTACCGATATAGTTCATAGACGACATATTTACCAATTTTTTTACACTTTCACAATACACAAAAAATTGTTAATAACGATCGAATAATGTCCGATTACAGTTCTTATTCAAGTCTACGATTAACTATTTTAAAAATTACCCCATTATTAAAACGGTGTTTAATTAGTTGGAGTATCTGAAACAAGTACATTTATATATTATTAAATGAAGGAAGAGAAATTATATACAGCTGATAAATGGCCTCCTCTTAAGAAGGTTTGGAGATTATTCCATCACGCTATTCTAATGCGGAAACAGATCTGTCAAAATTTTATTCTGCTCCTGTAGGCTTACTCACGATGTTTTCTTTACCGCCGAGCACGAAGTGAATTATAAACGAAAATTAAGCACATTTTTTTTTATTTAGTTTAGGAAGGCGGACGAGCATATGGGCCACCTGATGGTAAGTGGTCATCAACGCCCATAGACATTGGCATTGTAACCATCGCTTACATAGCCAATGCGCCACTGACCTTGTGAACTAAGATGTTATATTCAAACCGGAACACAACAATAACAAGTACTGCTGTTTTGCGGTAGAATATCTGATGAGTGGGTGGTACCTGCCCAGACGAGCTTGCTCAGAGCCCTACCACCAGTAAAACATTTTAAAACATTAAACCTTTGTGTGGCTAAAGTTCTGGTAACAATTCCCGTGATCTAACCACTGTGCACTGGGCTATCTCGGCAAAGACTTATTAAGAAAAATATAATACTTATTGAATTGATTAACTTGAGAAACAGACCGAAAAACGATTTTTAGTGAAAACCGAATTGCGGCATTAGTTTTGATTTTAGCTAAAACTTAACTGAAATTTTGTTTTAACAGTTTTTAACATTGACGTTGTGTAAATTAATATAGTTAAGCATTCAATATTTTTTAACAACTTATTTAGTAATGACACATTAATTTCCCTATTCATGTTCGTTTTTAAGTTAAAACACACGATTACTTTCGATAAACAGTTAAGTTTTCTTTAATAGTTTGTGATTTTCAAGGCTAAGAACCAAATTGCCAATCACTATTTAAATATTTTAGAATTAAATAAAAACTTCAATATTTATCTTTTTTTGCAAGTTTTAACTTTATTTATGAATGAATAATAGCCATGACATTGTGAGCTTGTATAATCTTTATTAATGTATTTTTTATTATAACATGTTATTGAGGTGAGCAATAGTGGTTTCCATTTTAAAATGAAGTAATCATTATTTTAATTATTAAAAAAAAAAACAAGAAATATTTAATATTAGCAATCAAATGTAATCTAGTAATCTAATCGAAAGATCGGAAGAATACTGAAGCATTTGCGTACGCTGTTAATGACAATTGATATTGTTTTTTTCACTACCACAGAATGACCTTCAATGAAAAGCAAAATTACTTGTTATGTAAAAACCAATAATACAGATATAATGTCGTATGTTATATATCGTATGCTGATATGTTAGTATTTCTAATCACTGTCGATGAACGATCTATTGAATCAAACGAATGAATGCGTCTAATGAATTTTCCAAGAACGAATGACACGCTGTTAAATGCATAATATATTGTGAAATGCTGAATTGATGACTAATATAACTATCATAGAACATACAAATTAATTTTACAGGCATGTTTTCACCACGCGGCAAACCGCGTAGTTTGTTTTTTATACCCATATTTGTTTAGTTCGAATTCTTTATAAGAAAAAAACAACACAAGCAAATCAGTCTAACAATCTAAACGTAATTCGTATTATCTTTATGGATATTATGAAATGTGTATTGAATATCTATGAAAAGAATTACATTATCGTTCTTTTGATTCGGCACAGTTTCTTATCTTTAATAGTCAATGTACCCAGTATGTTGTTTGTTAAAAATAAAACACGAGAAACGATGACGACAGACGATACGTCCTAAAAAGAGAACGATAAATATTTTGTCGTGGTCAATAGCCAGACAACAACAATAACAACATCAGACAGTAATTATATATTGTTACATTATAAGGCCACGATATCCGGGAACTCAGAACAAAGCATGTCACCACTATCGGTATAGATAAATTAAATAATTAACGGGTCGAAGCAGTTCATACTATAATGAATAATTAAATATTTACTCTGGTTATTGCAATAGAGAAAGAAAAATTTATATTTGTACTTTTTTTTACAAAGTAAAACACACTAATTTAAACATAACTATTGTATGTATACGTGGCGTTCATATATATCTGACAAAAAAAGATTCCAACTCTCCTTGGGAACACCTTTGTTGGTGGGTTGTTTTCCAGGCACCAAATGACTTGTCGAGACTTTGTATTAGAATACCACCCCTAGAGTTTTAATAGGACCGCTAGACATTGCCATAACATTGGTTGTAGTAATAGTAGTAACAGTATCTATTTTATACTGACTTTCTTTCTTCTTAAGATTTTGGAAGGAGATTCTTCTGGAAGATATCTTTACTTAGCGTTAAAACCGCTATCGTATTTTTTCAATATTTTTTTTATATTATATTAAATATCGTTGAATTGTCTTTGTGGTGCATACTAAAGAGCGCAATGTACTTAATTATTATTTGGTTATTCTTTGTCAACAGGTTACCCGGTGGGTGGTCGTGATAACCACCGAAGAAGACTGCCCTCAACCACATAATTATCTAATACAACTGTTATTATAAAGAATTTTACTGTCATAATATACTGACATCGAGAGTAATAAAAATAATGACTAAAATAAATGTTAGTATGTATAGTAAATGTTAGTAATGTGATTTTTTTTTATTTCTACAAATTAAACCGAGTCCGTGAAACATGTTTCGGTCGTGACTATTTTATAGTTCCTATCTCAAATAAAAATAATATATTAAAAGACTTCAGGAACTAAAGTTCCCTGAAAGTGTTTTTATTAAACTCCTTCTTTTCACTATAATCACTACTTTACATCAGAAAATTCGCAAGAATGTGTAAGTTAATAAATAAAATAAAAAACAGCGGTTAAATGTCCAATTAAATGTTCAGTATTGTCCTTGGAACATGTCAGTTTTCTAAAGTAAACCCATTTTATTGGACGGCAGCCAATACTACGACTTGTTACTAACAGTTGTTATGCGAAACTTAAAACCGTACTATTTCCAGGTAACATAAAGTAAAATTATTTCATTAATCATTCATATACGGATGCAAGTGATTGAATTTACACCAAACTCAGGCGTTTAAAATGAATAAAAACCTATTTCACCTGCTTATTTAGGATCGAAATTATAAAATAAAATATAAATTGTAACGAGATGTAGAGGAACAGGTGCGATTGTGACCCTTGGGCTCCTGTTCCCTTACAAGGCAAGCTGTATTAGAGGGGTAAATAGGAATTCCATTTAAAACTTCCTATTATATTTTTGAAATAAAAAAAAATATACCATTGAATTCCATATAATATCAAACTAGTGTTATTTAGTTACTTTAAAAGACTAAAAATGTAATGATGTTTTGTGTGAATCTAATCCAAAAAGAGATTAACTACATTGTATTCAAATATAAGAAAATTTACCACAAGTGTGTGCCAAAATGGATATAAATAATTGAATATTTTTAACACTGAGAAATTTAATCGTCACACACAATAACATGGGCATTGACCTCTTTTGTAGAGCCCTAAAATAATAGGGATTATTTTGCCTTGATACTAATATATGAGTAATAATTTTAAAGAACAAGCAACTATGTTTAAATTTTAAATAAACATTTTAATAAACGCTTGCAATGAGATAATTTATTCACTTTTAAATTGGGTCAAAATTATGGAAATATTACAGTTGTACGTTTAAATTTAAAAAAAAACGAATGCGTTTGATAGTCGTTATGTTAAATGAATGTCTAAGCATATGTAAAAAAGTATTTCCTAAAACATGTATGTAAATATATAAAATCTACTTATTATTATATATTATACATACGGAAAGTATTGACGTAGACGAATGATAAATAACAAGATAAAGACAATAAATAATTAATGTGTTTGTTTTTAAGTTCATTAATTAATATTTTATTAAACTGTATTAATTTAATTACACTCAACTAACACGAAATTAACCAAAATAGTTCATTGAGACCAAAGGACCAAAAGAAGTTAAAGAAGCATGAATAACTTGAAAATCCTTTTAACGTTGGAATTAAAATGAAACAACGTAGACAATTTATTTAAAATAAATAATCCACTATTATTATATATATTTAAAAAAAATAATCCACTATTATTATGATACAAAAATTATAATTACAATAATGAGATAAAAAACCTTTGCTTAGAATTAAATTGGCAACAATGTAAAAATATTTACAGCTTGTAAAAAAAACAATTATGTAAATTTATGCTAACATTAATATTAGGTACATAAATAATATAATTTTAAAGATAATTAATTAATTTTATTCACGTAACATACCTGTATCAAAATAGCCTATAAATATAATAAGTCACTAGACACTTGATAAAATATTTATTGTATTTGTCACTTATAAAAATGTGCGAATTCTCATACGATTAAACACGATGAGACTATCAATAAATTAATCAAACGCGTGCTATCAGTACCAAGTATACTTTTACACTGCTGGTAGTCGGTAACTCGGTAGGTACTGAATGAAAATGGTGGGTGCGTCAGTAACCGATAGCTTCAAAACGATTACTTCATGACGTCGACATCGTCTTACGATGAACGCCTACATTGAAAATTTACACACACAATTATGTTCGTCTTACGATGAACGCCTACATTGAAAATTTACACACACAATTATATGTAACGACTGTGTGTTATAGGAAATCCAGTGAGGTGGTACGCCGCTCCACGCAACGTGTTGATCGCATGTTGTGGCGTGATATCGCACCATTTTATTGCGAAAGTATCTTCTGCTGTTTAACTTAAACTTGCCTCCAAATGTCAAAGGCATACTTTGCGATAAAATGATTTTTAATTATATTTTACTGTATATGACGTTGTAAATCACTTATCAAACGTAAAATTCTATTAAGGTTTAATTAGTTTCAAATATTTTTATAAATAATGTTTATATACCTATACTGCATTAAAAAGCTCCTTTCTCTTCTATTTTTATTACACAACCTTCAAAATGTTTATTTTGAAATTACCCAAACCAATGAGCCAAATTACAAAATATTTTTTATTTAAAATACACATATACTTTATTTCGTGTTAAAAATAAACTGGAGATAGTGTCCTATTTTTCCCACTGTTTTTCAAACCTAAAAGTGGTTACTGTGACCTAATTATTACCAGTTACATAGTTATGTACCGTAGCGGATATTACTGCAGACATTTAATTTGAGATCTATATATGCTGTATATGCTGATAATGGATACTTACGCATACAGTTTCATATACTTTATCTGTTTGTCACGAACGGGCCCATTGTCGACAATTTTCTCTCCAAATACGTCGACATAGTAAAATTTATCTTATAAGATATGTATATACTAAATATCCCTACATGATCAAAGTATTGATTCTACAAGTATAATCCCCAATAATAAACAATACACATAAAGCTTATCAATGGTCATGCTTTAGTGTTAAAGAATAGACTCTTTGTATAAGAATTGTTAGTTGAATAATTATACAAAAATATTAAATTAATGTATTCCCTTATTTTGCTCTTTCAGAGAATATTCAAAGGTTTGCTAATAATTATTGAGTTGTATGATTCTAACTACCGAAATTTCTTTCCATTAAATTCAATTTAGAAAGTTTTCGCAGCTCGAGTTAATATTTATTCTTATAATTCAATGATAGTATAAGATTCTTTATATTTTAATAAATTGGGGGCAGCGGATTAAGAATAATAAAAAACTCACAAGGACACAATCCAGACTGAAAGAAACGTCCGTACATGGCTTAATATAAATATCCGTTCCGAGACGAATTTATTTAACCCACAAGCGTTGGCACTGTAAACAGGTACCGTTGCCACTGCAGCAAGAGGCCATCGATAAAGTTGATTGCTAATTATTAAAATAGTAGTATATAGTAAAAATATTTATGTTCAAATTAAAAAATATAAAATTATTAGGTTAATTTAGTGTTAAAATATGAAATAGTTAGTTTCATCATGCAAATGAAGTTTTAAATCTATCAAATGATATAAATGCAAAATCTATTTTTTTTAAGAGCAGCTGGTAATAGACAACTTTCAATAAGTCTAATGGGAACACTCATGATTGACGTTAATTTTAATCAAACGAGATGAGAAAATAAATTTAATAAAATCGGAAGATAATTGAAGAGACCCATGTCACTCACATATGAACTATTTCATTTCATAATTATATAGTAACGTTAACGCCATTAGCTATGATGGCCCAGTGGTAAAACCTTAATTTTAAGCGAAAACGTGGGTTCATGCCTGGATAACCACTGAATTTTTATGTGCTTAATTTGTGTTTATAAATATTGTACTCGTCCTCAACGGTTAAGTAAAATATTGTGAGTATACACGTGTTACACAGAAATCAACATGTGTATCCAATCCGCATTGGAGTAGCGTGGTGGAAGAAAATGAAGTGGTCCTTAGCCCAGCTGGGGGAAAATTACGGGCTGTTGCTTTACTAATTTAACAAAGATGTGACACTAGACGGTATTTGTCCTCGAAATGGTTCAGTTATTTTCGCGAGCAAGAGTACAAGGTTACGCGCACACAAACAAAACATTTTACATTACGTATAAAATTTGGTTAGGAATATTAATTTGGACATAGGAATTTATATTAAAGATAAAGAGTATTCTAACAAAAAAAAGTATTGTATAAATTGGTATCTTAAATATTTAATCAAAAATTTAATCAACGTCTATAAATTTAATTTAAAAAACTACAATTCCAATTGTTAAAAACTATTTAGACAAACTAATAATAATCATAAATCTAAAATAAGCACTGATCATTTAATTAACAACACAATTTAGTAAAAAGTATATAAATCCAGTAGTTATGTCATAATAAAAAAAAACCTAATAATCATTCTAATATTTCAGTTGAACGTTGGAGTACCTACATTATTAGCTACTACCTTATTTGTTTAAAAATGGGTGTGTCATGACGTATTGTTTACTACTAAGACCTGGCGTCTAAAACACTACAAGCCTGTTGCGTATTATTAAAATCATACAAGGCCATTTCTAGATGGCCAATGTTTCACGCTGACCTACTTTCAACCTTATGCCGTTTCACTTTAAGTCATAAAATTGTACTACGATAACATATAGTTTACACGCGCAAAATCTTATTATGCGATTATTTTTTACGAATGCTTATTGAAAACAAAAACATGTTTACTGAACTACGTGCATCCGCATTAAATTGTTATCTAATACATAATATCATTATCTATCTAAATCAATAGTGACGACGCATAAATATAAAATAAATATAACGTTATTCTTTATAGTAAGACTAGGCTTATAAATTGATAACTGACAAATTATTAAGCAAACATAAATAAAAATCTAAATATGTAGGTTGACAAAAAAATTACATGGATAAGACACCCTCGTGCCTAGAAAGTCACATAGCTATTGTCGATATCGTTTGTTAAAAGTCCAAATGTATAGAAATGACATAAATAAACATTCAATTTATCACATGTTCAACAATTGAGCTATTGTAATTAATAAATTAGATGAAAGCTAAGTTCAAAATCACTTCACACACATACACTACACTACAATACGCATACAACTATTGTATGCATATTGTATACCACCTATGAAAAAACGCGTATTGGGCTTTGTATGTTTTCAACTTGTGCAGTGCTCAATTTCATATGCATATCAACCTCGACCAGTGACGTAATGAAAAAAAAAGGATAATGAAATTACAAAAACTTAAATTTATTGTACTGTATCAAACTGTAAAAACTCTTTAGGTGTAGTTGTCTTGCTGAAGAAGATATTTTGATTCATTAAAAATATACTAACATATATATTTAATTCATAGTTTATTTTTCGACTAAAATACTGTTGAACTCAGTTGTATAGAATATGTTCCGTTCAACAGTATGTACAGTGATCATTGTTGAAAAATAGTGTTTGTGATGTATAAATAAGGTATATATACAAATAATATTCCAGTATGATTCTTATGTAATGTAATGAATAGAAATGGATCAACATTAAGGTTTGTGTTGGTTTCCATACAACTCGATGTAGTCAATTTCTCTTAAATTTTCCAACAGATTTGTGACAAATATATATTTAATATTAAAAAAAAAAATCGAAGTAGCCATTACATAACATAGTAATTATTAATTAAGCAAATATAAAAGCTATTCTTTCGCTAGAAAATAAATCTAAAAGATACGATCATTTAATTAACAAATTACATTAGAAACAGAATGAAACACTCAAAAGTGAAAGTAAACCGAATAAGATTTGATAATACTAGAGTATAATATTTATACTAGTAGTTAAATTAACTCTTATAGCACCATGTCATATTTGCATATACTAAGGCTCATTTAAATACAAGATACTGTAATATTTGTCATAAATAATTTCATTTTTAGAATATGGTATTTTGTTGATGCAATTTGTTCCGCAGCAGTTATGATTTTTAATATGCTTTACATCAATCTTTAGCTGCATAGGTATATAATATACAGATATGATCTGTTCAGTTATATGTTATAGTAAATATAAAAATATAAGTTAAAGTTATCATTTTTATAAATATATCTTAAGCACAATGTATAAGATGTATAAAATACCAGTTCAGAGTTATGTAAAATAACAGATAACAATACATATTTAAGTTTTAGATGTATTAGAATAAATTAGATGCAGCAGTTGCTTGCAATTAATATCTCAAATATGTATAACATTTATTATTTAGATATGTCTAAAAAATATGAAACTATCAAGTTTCGCTCAAAAAAACAGTACACACACATATATTTAATACCATTAATGAATACTAGGTAAATATGGTTAAGTTTATTAGTAGTTATGCTAGAAGCATATATGTATATATCATTTGATACAATATGTTTATAGAATGTACTGGTAAACTGATATAAAATTTGTAAATTAAAAAAAATTTACTATAACTTCAGAAATAAAATCTATTTTATTCAAGCTGTTTCTTATATGTACTTTAGAAAAATTAAAGGAATTCAGATTGTGGATTCTACCGTGAAGATGATTCTAAAGCAAGAATTTGAATACAATAACAGTTACTGTTACATACATAAATATGGGCAGAGATGGCCCAGTGGTAAGAACGCGTAAATCTTAACCGATGATCGTGGGTTCAAACCCGGGCAAGCACCACTGAATTTATATGTGCTTAATTTGTGATTATAATTCATCTCGTGCTTTATGGTGAAGCAAAACATAGTGAGGAAACCTGCATGTGTATAATTTCACTGAAATTCTGCCACATGTGTATTCCACCAAACTGCACTGGGCCTACGTGGTGAAACAAGCTCTAAACCTTCTCCTCAAAAAGGGGGAGGAGACAGAGAGGGAAAGGGGGAGAGATTTTTCACAAACTAATGAAAACATGTGTGAGAGTGATTTTTATGTCATACATTATATTATATAATGCATCAACATTTTGAATATATTTTATTTATTTATTAGTTTAATAAATACAATATTAGATTTACTTATGACAAATCACTAATTATATTAAAAATACAACCGTTATTTATAACAACTGTTAGCTAATTTGTTTATACAATTATTTAATACTACATGGTTAATTTTGCTCAATGTCTTAATCAATGTTAAATAGTAGGTAGAACAGCTGCGATTTATCCAAAGAAATTGTAAATTTAAAGTCTTCCTTTACAGTACTAATTATCTTCCCTATTCTAGAATCTATTCAAAAACTAAATCATATAAATTGTTAAGCTAATCTGGTCCAAACACCTTTCACAAAAGATCATTACACCAATAAAAGTTGTATCAAGTAAAAAATATGTGAATCTGTTTTATATGTACATAATGTCCATAAGTATGATCATCGTTCATTGTTATGTTAAACGAATCTTGTTTATATCTTTCAGTTTTATGTACATGTTTATTGTACTAAATTATTTTATTTGTAATCAGTAATAAAAATCGAGATGCATATATATGAGCTATTTTTAAAACGATAATACATATTACAATATACAATTGACTTAATACCTTTACTTAATTTAATTTATTTCTATAAATATTAAATCCATTGAGGTTCTATTTTTCGCAGAAATCATATGATTAATTTGGTACTTACTTTAAGTGTCCATTGATGACGACTCGTTTTCACTAAATTTTATACAGTGTATTTAATAGATTTACTATATTGATTATTTTTATTGTAATTTCAAATAACAATATAACAAAGAGTCGTGTCGAATTCGATCTATGACAAATGACAATTAGGTATCGAGGGGCCGGAGAACTTTGTTTGGCTTTGGTATTGACAAAGACATCTATCGCTTCGTTTTTGTTATGGATTATTTGTTTTTTAGGATGGCAATAAATGCATCGTTTAGTTTGAAAGTACAGAAGTACAGTACACAATATAATACTTGTAAAAAGAAGACTACATCACGAAAGCACAATATTTTTAAATATATTTTAAGGACAGATAGTAGGGAAGATTTTTATATATTAGCGTCAATAATATGTAAGTAAATGAAATTAGAGCATATGGTTTTTTTTATTGAATAGGTTGGCGGATCACCTGATGATAAGTGGTTACCAACGTCCATAGACATTGGCATTGTAAGAAATGTTAACTATTGCTTACATTGCCAATGCGCCATCAACTTTGGGAACTAAGATGTTTTGTCCCTTGTGCTTGTAATTACACTGGCTCACTTACTCTTCAAACCGGAACACAACAATGCCAAGTACTGCGGTTTTGTGGTAGAATATCTGATGAGTGGGTGGTACCTACCCAGCTACGAGCTTGCACAAAGCCCTACCACTAGTAAATGGTGTATGTGTAATGGTGGTGTGTGTTTTGTATTATGACTACAGAAAAAGCAGATTACAATTAAAACGTACGTATTTGTTTCCGTATTTTGTATCAATTACAATTATATAATCGTCTTTACTTCACAATATGTTTGTATTTTTTGCGGTAATTATTATCATTGCGAAACATCGGTGATTGAAAGTGAGTTTGATTGTTACACTTTTACATCTAAAATACTCAATCGATTATCATGAAATTTTGTATACACATTATTCTGGATACAGAAAACGACAAAGGACTAACACCTGTCGGACGAAGTCGCTGCGGAAACTAGTTCATTGTATGGGTATATACTATATGTATTTCAATAAAGTTACAATCCTGCTGTTTAGTCTATGTCATTTTACCGTTATTAAACAAATCAACGTATTAAAATGATTTTGGTAATGTTTGTCATTATATATATTTTATTTAAACACGTATATACCCATTTTTTTTACTGGACATCTTCCACGTCATTTAGTATGTTATGCCACGTTTTACTCTTTGATATTGCTCTTTATCAGGGCTGTCCAAAGCAGGGAAGGCTAAGGCATAATTACGCAAAATTTTCCATTGGTAAATGTAAATTTTTCCAATGTAATTTTTTAGTAAAATTACATTATTTTATTTTTATAGTATCTCAAATAAATCAAATTAAAGTGTTTTAATTAGTTTATTCCATTTTACTTGGAGTTCACTTAATTGACAAAGACTTCAGTATTTATTTCTTTGTACAACTGGTTTAAGACTCATATTCAGTGCCGTAAGTCATTAGGTACATTAAAAATAAAATATTTATTTGTATAACAACAGTTTACTGTCACTCAGTCTCACTATTGGGGAAATTCACGAACTGTGGAAACACAGTGATTTGTATTGGCCCGCGATCGAATCTGGTCTGGACAGCCCTGCTCTATATTATGATGAAAATATGCAAGCAAAAAAGTGTTCTGTGCTTATAAGTGCCTACAAATAACATACACTTTATACTATATAGTATATAAATAAAAATAACAACAAGTACAATAAAAATAATGTTTCTTTTATTTAAATATTCTTTACAATAATTAGTACTATGGATATATCTGGAATAAGCTGTAGTACAAACAAATTATATTACAAAGATAATTTTTCTACAGTTTATACAATAAAAATAAGAATAATGTATATTGTGCTATGGTATCTGGACTTGCAGTTTGTCTGTAGTAGTCTCAGTTGAATCTCCTGCGCCATTGGCCAAGAGCTCAATATCCGATCGATTTTTCGCTGCGTTTTGGGATTTACTACGCAACTCAAAGACCTGAGTAATCGCATCCCGGAAGCACAAAAAGTTGTAGTCAATCACACCTGTAATAACGAAAGAAATATCTGTTATTGTTCTTAATATTATTTTACTTTTTCATAAAGTTTTACAAGCAAATTAGTAAATATTGTTTAGTGGGTAATTAGTTAGGCTATGTTATCCTCATTTCGAATGTCAAATCAATAGAAAGAAAGAGAGAAATCAGTGTTTAAGTAAACAGCTGCTAAAAGTACAAACTTAAGTAAGATGATTTCTGTTCTAATTATGACGGTCAGGCTAATAATAATATTCATTGATAAATGTTGATAAAGGAATAAATGATGTACCTTGTTTTTGAAAGTTTTCTTCACGAAGAATACATACAAGTGCAAGAAATTTATTAACTTCTCTCAAATACAGCACAGTTCCATTATTCAACTTTATAAGGCTAGAACTCTGACTGTTAAATGTGTTTACTTCAGTTTCATCTACCATCCTAAAATATTATAAATACAGATATTGTCAATTGAAACTAATTAAACCATTAATATTAAGCTGTTAAGGTGTTTTTAAAGTAAGATAATTGATGGTATGCCTCTGTGCAAGTCTGTCTAGGTAGGGACCACCCATTTTTCTGCCAAACAATTATACTTAGTAGAGATCCAGTTTGAAGTGTGAGTGAGCCAGTGTAACCACAGGTAAAAAAAGGACTTAATATCTCAGATCCCAAAGAAGCATTTATGAATCGTTAATATTAGCAGCATGGAAAATAGGCTCCACAATTTCTCTTAAAAAAAAAAAGAAGACTTGAAGCAGTGGGATACCCCAGCAGTGGGATATCCCACTGCTGGGCTAAGGCCTCTTTGGTGTGAATATTCGCAGGCTGTTACTGAATATTTCTTAGTGCCAATGCCATATGGGCAGTAGTGCCACTAATAATCAGGTCTGCCTACATATTTTCAATTAAATTAAAATACTTACCCATATATACATGATATATCAATAACAACATCAATCATATCACAGCACAATTCGTAACTTTGCATATCTACTGGAGAGCTGTCAGTTGCTATATAGATCTTGGATACTACATCAAAGAGGAATGCTTTTTCAATACCAGAATTCTGTAAAATAAAATTTTATTATCATCTCACTGCACATTATTAATATATACAAAATGTTGATAATAACCACTTTTTTTTATAAATTTGTAAGAAAATATTATAAACTTATAAAAATGAATGATCGAAGACTTTATGTAATAAACAAAATTGTTTAATTTAAAATTAATATTCAATAATGATGATGGCAATTTATTTTTACTAGGCCATTACTTATTTGTTTAGAACTTACTGATATGAGTATATTTAGAAGATTTTCTAGCGTAGGCAATTGTGGTATCAGCTTTTGGACAACTTTACTGAAGGCTTCGAAAATAGAATGATCATAGATAGAAGTTAGGTGAAATGATAGGTGAACATGCTCCAAACCAGCCTCTGCCAAGTCTTCTGTTGCACGGTGGTGGATATCTCTTTGGGATTCCATTTTGTAATCATCATTAAGGCCGTCTACCTGTATATAAAATATTTTTGTTAAATACAGGGTTACTTAAAATGATTAAAGATTATGGATAGAATGTATAATTATTCAAGAATTCTAAAATTCAATGTTAACAATAACTTACTTTATGAATAAACACCTCAAATTTTATATTACTATTAACTCTATATGCCTTTGTAACTGTGAGCTGTAGCTTATCCAATGCATCTTGATAATCATCCTGTAACATTATATTTATTATAATTTTTTTTTATTATAATAAAAACAGAGTAACATATATCATAACCCAAGGTTCATAGTTAAATGATTAGTAGAAAATTATTATCTTACTTGGGCATCTATAACAAACACTAAAGCACCGCATCCTCCAAAAATGGTATCAGAATCAAACGTTGGATCAAAAAAATCAATTTGACCAGGAAAGTCCCATATTTGAAACTGCACAAAACTGCTGTTGTTAATATCATCTTTAACTATTTTGTTGGTAGATTCCAAAAACAAAGTTTCATTTGGTGACATTTTGTGAAATACAACTTTTTGAATAGACGATTTTCCTGACCTGTGAACATTGAATGCAATTATTGTACTTTTAATACTCAAACAATAAAGCAGTCAAGCGTAATTATTTGAACAAAATCAAACGTTCTACCTGCGAAGGCCCATAAGTAGAATTCGAGGTTTGTGATCTTCCTGTAGAGATGCATTATCACTCTCACCATTTTGTTCAAAGGGACCATAACTGAAATCCTTGGGAAACGAACCCACGTATTCGTCCTGATAACTCTACGGAAATAAGTGATAAGTTTGTGATTCATTGTAATAATAAAATACCTATGGTAGGTATCAATGTATTTATTGTATTTGTTACACCTATACTTAAATACATACCATATTAGTTGATATATTTTCTTTAAAATATTTAGTTTTAACAAAATGTTCATATCAACTTTACATTGCGTTCTAGGAATAAGAACAATTAAAGACATAAAATGGTCTCACAATTACGTATGAAAATAAGTTTAAAACGAAACATTTTACTCAGTCTCAAGGTGACAGCTAAAGCAAGCTGTCAGTTTGAAGTTAATTTAATTTGACATTTCTGGAGTAATACTACAAAAACTTATATTAATATATAATATAATAGCTTAAAAAACTAAAAAACATGCTTTTATAGCTAGCCGAATTAAAAGTAGAAAATATTTTTAAATATGGAGAGTAAAAATAAAATAATTTAATTTTTAAGCACTTAAGCTGTCCTAAACTTCTAACCTGAGTAAAGAGATTGCAATTGAAAAAAAATATAGTACCGATTATTTTATTTATTAATTAAATTAACTTCATGGCACAGAAATACAAGTTAAACTAATACGAAACAACTAATTGAATATATTATGAAAAGGCTGTATTTTTTTGCATACATCGTTAGTTTCGATTGAATTGTTTAACTGTATTTATTGTATTGGTCACCAATATCGATACTTACCTAACCGAGAAAAATAAGCCGTAATTACATTTTATTCCTAAAATATAGTATTATTGTACAACGATAAACTATTTTATTTTACTTCAGCTTAATTTAAGCTTCAACGAAATTTATCACTATCTCCTGTTACAAATTTCTAAAACTAACAATATCGTTTAAAGATAATGAATTTCCCCTGAGTATAATATTAGAGTAATAATCGATACCAGCCAATTATGTTGAAACTTTTGTAAGTTAGCACCTTACTAATAGATTGTATATGGTGAAACTGATATTAAAAAAAAGCAAGGGTATGTATTTTCATAAAACCAATATTTATAATATAGTTTATTGATTTTAATAATTAACTGAGGCGTGTGTCATAGTACAAATGACAAGACGAGGATTTCCTACATCTACAACTGTACGCCGAAGTTGTTACAGTAGAACTAGAAGGCACTCTATCTAGTGGAGTGCGTAGAGGCCGAGAAACCATGGTGTTTACTTTATCCGTATACGACATTGTAGGTCGGAGTCGACGTTCGCGTTCTACTCGAGCTCGCTCGACTCGTTGCGCATATGCCACGCTTTTTTGTAAACCAGCTAAGCTATCTGTCCGCGCTGGAAATCTTTCTAAACTATTTGAAACTTCTCCTACTTCAGCGGTATCAGTGTCGACGATTTCTTTATGGTCTAAAATCATTCCGATATTTATTTTTAGATTAATAGAGCCGTCTCTAAATATTAAATAAACAGTAGCCTGATCAAGTACTCTCAAAGAAAAATGTTCATTTATTTTTAAAGCTTTCATTTTAATTTGAAATGGCTTGAACTTTTGAGATAGCTTTTTACTCTTCTCTTTTATAAAGTTATCGAATTCAATTGCGAGCATCTCTTCATTATCAGGCCGTGGTTTATCGTCTCCGGGTCCCCCGAGCTTGATTATTTCGGGATCTTTATGTGCCATTTGAGTATCTATCATAACTTGTTGTAACACTGGTGGATCATTTAACGTGTGCCATTTCCAATGGGACACAGGACCAATGTTTCGATCTAAGATAACTCCTTCGGTTTGATTATATTTTAGCCTTAAAAATGAATAAATTGTTTTAATTTGCTTTAAAGCATTTGTTGAAGTATGCATCATATCTTCAATTAACAATTCTTTTTTTTTAACTCGTACCTTATTTTACCAGCGTGATCAAAAACAATACCATTTCCCAGATAATCAAATGTTGCAAGTATAACTAATGGTCGGGAGTGGCCTCGTTCGTCAGGTTCACCGCTGCTGTAGATGACAAATCTTTGCTGTGCATTTATTTCTAAAAAATCAACAATAAAATTACAAGAACCTCCAAATTAGATTGAACATAAAATATTTTTTATCATTTATTTAATTAGTAGTAGTTAAAAAATTGCCAGACAACAGCGATGTAGAACTAGTGTCTGGACTTAATGCGACGTAAAATTTAAAAGATACAAATGCTACTGTAGTTCTATTCTGTAAGAACTCATATTTACTTACGGTGTTACGCTATTGTGATGCCTGTATCTTTTAAATGTTATAATTATTTATTACAGTAAAATATCGCGTATCACCGTCGGACATACGAGTATAATCAGGATCGTGTTTTACGGTGAGTTTCGAGTTTGTTCTTACAAAATAACTCTACTGGTAGATTACGTATTTTCTCCAGTCGAAAATTGTATTTCATGTCTTGCTTAGTCGATTTACCTTTTGCGTCGTAATAATCTAATGCCAGCTTTCCATTTCTATAAAACCATCTGCCACGACCATCATCATCAAATTCAGCTAATTTTTCACCTGTATCGTAGTGCATTAACTTTTTGTTCTTATTATGTTCAAACCAATCAAATTCAGGATGAGCTGGTCGCATACGATATACATTCATCTGTGTGGGAGTAAATTTTAAAATATTATGAATTAAGAACCTGAACTTTATTATTTTTTTTACATATTTTTCATGATGACGTCTAACCGACGGTTTTCTATCACGGTGAAAAATCCATCCAATAACTTTATTCATATATTCATTATTTACCCAGGATTTTAACCCACAGACTCACGACCTCGGGATCGAAACCCTTGAAATCTAACCAACGAGTATTATATATTTTATAATAGTTATATATATCAAATAAGAATATATATATAAAAATGTGTTACTTTTCGCACGACTTTTTCAGTGGGTAACATAGTCCAGCCCTTATCAATAAATGTGCGGTCCGATAAGGCATACCGTATGATACCTTTTGGAACTTCTTGATCAACCTGGAAATTGAAATAATAGTCACCAGTGACTTTCGTTTTTTATAAAGATACCTTAAAAAAATAAAATATAGTTAAATTATTATACAATTTTTATATTAAAAAATAAAATACCTCTGTTTTTTTAGACTTTGACATATTTTTAAAAGCAATTTATAAATATACAATATTGGCTACGAAATAAATAATCAAAAATCAGTTCAAGTAAAAACGATGACTTAAATATATTTAAATGTCAAATAAAATATTTTTCAGTTTTTTCGATGTCAGTTAAGTAGTTTGTAAAAAGGTGATAAAAACATATGAAAAAATAGCGTGCTTTAAGGTTTTATTATTTCTGTACGATAAATTACGCTTTACTACTCATTGCTTTGATATTAAGGTTATTAAAATATTAGGTCCTTACATATGAAATTGGCGTTTTGTACGGAAGGAATATAAAGTAAATTTTTTTTTTGGAAAATATATTTAATTAATCAAAGCATGCACCATTGTTATCTATGCACTTTTGCCATCTCATAGATAGTTCATTGATTCCTTTATTAAAAAAAACCATGGGGGCGAGAATCAATGAACTCTTTGAAGGCGGTTTGGACTGCCGCATCGGAGTTGAATTTTTCTCCTTGTAAGAAGTTGTCTAAATTCCGAAAAAAATGGTAATCTGTTGAAGCAAAGTCCGGGGAGTACGGTGGATGTCGCAGACATTCCAATTGTTGCTCATCTAACTTAGTGGTTGTTTGTTGTGCAGTGTGTCGTCTTGCGTTGAAGCAGCAGTGGCCTAGAGCGATTGACCAATCTCGGTTATTTAGCAGCTAGTTCTTCCTTCATGGTTTGCAGTTGCTGACAATAAATATCTGCCATAATCGTTTGGCCAGATTTTAGAAAGCTGTAGTGAACGACACCGGCGCTAGTCCACCAAACACTCACAAGTAACTTTTTCTGAGTCAATTTTCGTTTAGGGCAGGTTTTGTCTGGGTCTCCAGGGTTCAGCCATTGCGACGAGAATTTCCGATTATTGTACAGTATCCATTTTTCATCACAAGTAATGATTCGATTTAAAATCCCTTCATTATTGTGTCGGTTGAGCAAAGTAACACAGCAGTCGACGCGTGTTTGCAAGTTCAATTCACTCAATTCATGAGGTACCAATTGTTCAAGTTTTTTTACTTTCCCGATTTGCTTCAAGTGGATTAATACAGTTTTATCACTTACTCCGAAGCCTGCAGCTATCTCTGAAGTGCTTTGTGATGGATCCGCTTCCACAATAGCCTTTAATTCTTCATTTGCCACTTTGGTCTCCAGCCGTCTACGCGGTTGGTTCTGAAGGTCAAAATTTCCTGAACGAAAACGTTGAAACCAAAAACGTACCGTGCTTTCTTTTGCGACACCAGCGCCGTACACATCATTAATCCTACGAGCTGTTTCTGCAGCACTGGTGCCACGGTAGAACTCGTATTCGTAAATATACCGATATTTCATGTTTTCCATTGTGCGATAATAACCGACGCCAAAGAAAAAAATAATGAGGAAAAAACAAATAAATGACTGTTTTCAAAACTCAAATGTACCAACTAAATGAATTTATAAATTTGAATTTAGAATTCTTAACCAAAGAGGAGATATTTCAGATCAAAGTGGTCAATATGACAAAACGCTAATTTCATATGTAAGGAACTATCTAACCTATTCTAGAGCACCTATTAATAATAATACTTAACTTTCTTAAATAATACTTAAAATAGTCTTTATTGAAAATTAACAACTTTGTACTTATCATTTATTACAACGCTTATGAATTTAAGGTGGACAATTAAACTTAAGATGAATTAAGTTCCAAATATATAAAAAAAAAGTTACTACCTATAGCGCTCACTTTCATAGCTGTGTTATTTTCACTTCAATTCATAAAACAAATGGGTAAGAACATTAAGCAAAATTCACTATTTCGGAATTATTTTAGATTTCCAATTAAAAAATATTAAAATAAAATGGATGAGATTCCTTACTATATATTATATCTATATCAATAATAGATCAGTTTCGGAAGCTGAATAATAAATTTATAATTACGTATAAAACTATAAATGCAATTATTAATATGATTTGTCTTCATAGCTAATTGAGATCTAAAAAAACTTACGATTTTAGCGGAAAAAGGTTTTCTTTCCATATCTCCTGCAGCACTGTCGGAAATAACATCATGACTTCGGTCGACATCGTCATGAAACGTTGATGTAAAAAGTATAGGACCTACTGAAGTTTTATTCATATGTTCTTCTAAATGTGGTTTACATTTAAATATTTGTTGTCCTATAATAATGTCAGTCACTTCCTTGCCTTGATATTTACTCTTTTCAATATTTTCAATATCAAGTTCTAATTCAGAGTCATTACAAATTAAGCAATTGGATTGTTTTTGTTCCTGATGACCCTTGTGAGCTTTGATTACGGTAGGATCAATTTTAATTTCTGATAATCGCTTCGGTTGTACTCTTGGTTTTTGTTTATTTTGGGATTGTTTTAATTTTACTAATTGTAAAATTAGGTCGTCAGACGACGGATTTCTGACCTTTGGCTGATTTGCTTTTAATTCGCTCGTTTCTTTTTTCTTTATTTCAGTTTTTGTTTTAAGCTCAAATTTTATTTCTGACTTAGGCTCCTTATCAATCTGAAGCTTGTTCACGGGTCCTTTTTTTTGCCTTTCCTCTTCTCTTTTTTTCATTTTCTCTTCTTCTTCCTTTTTTTTTATTTTTTCTTCTTCTTTTATTTTCAATTTTTCTTCTTCTTTTTGTTTCTTTTGCTCAGCTAATAGTTTTTTATATTCTTCTATGTTATCTTTCGTGCTAGACCCTTTATTTGTATCTTGTTTTGGTTTATTTTCTTCATCCTTTAATTCTTCTTTTTTATTCACAGCGACAGGTGGTTCTTTCTTTGTCTTATTATTTTGTTCGTTGACTTTATTTTTTAGTTCCTTTTCAATTACTGTTTTTTCGACTTTTTCTCGTTTATCACTTTCTTTTTTTAGTTTAGTTAAACCTTTGTCGGCATTTATTAGATCTTTATTATCAATTTTTTTTTTCTTTTCTGATTTAATTTGCTTGTCCTTCTCTTTTTTTATATTCTCTTTAATTTTTTTATCAGATTCAGGTTCGTCTGTCGTTATTTTTTGTGTTTCAATATCAAGTAACTTCTGCTCGTTGCCAAGAGACATTTTTTCTTTTGTTTTTTCAAGCGTTTTGTCCTTTTTCTTATGTTTACTGTCATCTACTTTCAAAAGCTTTTTTTCCTTCTCATTAAATTTGATGTTTGGTAATTGTTTTGTTTTTTCTTTTTCTGATCTTTCACGGATCATATCTTTAGTTTCCTTAATTAATTCTGATGAACTTTTATATTTATTAGGAGTCTGGAGTTGTTTATTATCCGGTTTAATAAAAAAAAAGCTGAAATCTTTTTGAAGAGACCTTTGAGCTATGCCTACAAAACTTTACAAATGCTTCCTGCGAATTTAAATCTATTGAGCTTACATTCGTTCTTTTTATCTCTAAATTTTTGGTTAACTCTATTTGGGACTGAGATAAATTTGATTTTCGAAGATAGTCACATTTAAACGGAGAGTCGTCAGAAAATCTATTATCTAAATTATTAAATGGGAGATAATTGATATATTTTTTGCGTAGTAAATTTTTTAAGTCAAAATCATGTACGTTGACATTAATAGCATCTTGAGAAATATGCGTGTATTTCGAAGGAAATTTCAACTCTTTTCTATTTTGTAAATTATAGCCTATATCTGAATGCTGTATCCTCAGATTACTATTTTTATCAAAGAAATACCTTTTCGATTTTTCATTATCGTTTTCAGTTTTTTCACCACCAATGGGTGTAGCGTTTAAACTACCGGTAATTGATATATCATGTTGCTGACTTTCTGTTTGTGCTGCATTACGTGATGTTTCTAAGTCTAGGAAGTGACCTTTCCGAAGCTCATGGATTATTTTAGGATCCAAAGTAATAAAATGACGTTGCTTGTTTAAATGTAAATTCGAAAGAGAACGTGATTGTAGTTTATTACTTTTGAGACAATATTTAACATTATTTAACCACTGAATAAAATCATTTATTTTTTTTGTTTCCTTATTTTTACTTGCAATAAACTTTTTAAGAACTTCATAACAATGTTCACAAGGTATTTGATCTTTACAGTAGTCACAAAGACCAATTATTCCAAATTTATCAATATGAGATACCTTTTTCATTAATTTCTCTGCTTGTTCAAATAAGTACTTGCAACGTGAACATTTTATATATTGTCCTGCAAATTGCACTTGTGTTAATAAAATATATAAAAAAAATACGTATGTATAAAAAACAAAAAATGCCCATAGCGTTTCAAATTACCAAATTCAGAAAAATATTTATTTGTAGCGATATCAATGTTTGAAGTATTATGAACGATATACACATCGCCAGTAGGCATATCCATATAATCTGATTTTCCATCAGCCTAAAACAATATGTTAAAATTAAAATGATGGATCGAAAATTCTATATTGAAGAAGCTGTGCTGCCAATCTCACTGTTTTAACAGTAAATTTACTGTTTTCAATAAAACATCCCTGTTTTCTGTTTTAGTACAAATTTCTACTGTTTTTAGGGATTTCATGTATCAGAATTAAATCTAAGTTTAAAACGCAATAAGTGATAGACAATATGATAAACCAAAATAATCATTAACTTAACGCAACACAGAAGTTTTTTGCTTGTATCACGCGTTTACTTCAAATACCAAATTTCCTCAGATTATGGAACTGCGCGCTCTGGGGATTCCCCATATATTTACGCAGTGCCATTGGCAAATAGTAAAAAAAAACAGCTTAGGTAGGCGTTGTTTCTGTTTGAAAAGTAAAACCGGGTTCTCTCAATCATTTCTTGTTTGATTTCGCTGACGAACAAAGTGTTTGGTGAAATTTTGTATATTTTATGGGAAAAAGATATTTTAATAATGATTTGATTTTTTTGTATGAATATTTGAAATAATAATAAATAATTCTAGTTTTTGTTTTTCCTTAATAATGTCTTAAATATTTAGCTATAAATAATTTACTGGTGGTAGGGCTTAGTGCAAGCTCGTCTGGGTAGGTACCACCCACTCATCAGATATTTTACTGCAAAACAGCAGTACTTGATATTGTTGTGTTCCGGTTTGAAGGGTGAATGAGCCAGTGTAATAACAGGCACTAGGGACATAAAATCTTAGTTCCCAAGGTTGATGGCGCATTGGCTATGTAAGCGATGGTTGACATTTCTTACAATGCCATCTAAGGGCGTTGGTGACCACCTAGCATCAGGTGGCCCATATGCTCGTCCACCTTCCTATTCTATAAAAAAAAATGTTAAATCAAACAGTAAAAAATTGCATTTACTAAATAATTCGATTATTTTAAGAAACATTTTTAAGTGGTTACCGTTTTAGTGTTTTCTGCTATTTTTTTAAGTTGGATTTGCTGTTTTTTTTCCAAGGTTGGACAGTGAAGAAGGCTCATTACAGCATTTAGGAGGAAAGTAGCAGAATAATAAAAACTTTTTCTTCGTAGTTTGTAGTGGAATTGAGTGAAATCGTGTAAAATGCATTATTGAAAAATAAAGCGTGTATACAGAAATAGCGATAAAAATTAACCAATAATACAAAAAATAATATTCTTATCGGCTATCTCGCTCTTACACCTTTCTCTCTCGCTCATTTAGATTATCCACGGTCGTTTCTACAAATAATAATTTTAGAGCGTTGTCACCATGTCACCTAATAACTTCACTTTGTTCGAGAGGACCATGTAGTGAATAAGTCATGCCATCACTGGATGCTGCTTCTTGTTTCAAATTAAATATTTCTTATTAGAACTATCGCTGTTTCGAACGATGACATCATGTGTAGCGGCATGTATGATATGTGATTCTTTTTCTAATAACGAACATCGTATTACTACAAGGACTTTGAGTCCGCACTTTTTATGTTACAGAAGTAAATTAAATAATTGATTATAATTAAGTATCGTTAGGTAAAATAATTGTTTTTAACAATATATAGTAGGTATTTATTAATGAAATTTCAATTATGGTAGTTAATTTATAACTTTCTTTCTGCGACATTACACTCTCGCAGAAATAGACCAACGCTGCCATGAAATGCCGCAAACTCTGTAGAGTGTGGTGCGCCTATAGGCGCACAAGGTTCGCAGCAGGAGAGCGATACCTTTCGTCTCGTTATCCCGTGTATTTCATCAACAAGAGGAGTGATGACGCGATATCATTGGCCGAGATTTTGAATAATCTATGATATTCATTATGGATTCGTTTTGAATGTCGACAAAGTTGCGTTTGGAACTTTAGAAGGGAAATTAAAGTGAATATAAAAAATAAGTAGTTTAATGGAATAGTTCTGTATTATAAGTAAAAATATATTAATCAACAACGTGTGTAGCTCATAATACAGCAGAGCTATTAGTAAATCGCATGAAATATAGATGGTTTCTTCATCTTTAGTCCTTCTTTGATTGGAATAGACTGTTTATATACAGGAATTTATCAAACACGTACAAGTATATATAATATATTATTTATAAATAAATATAAACCACGTCTAATTGCCTAAGTTGGCTACAAAACCCTTTATTAATTTAAGCCCTTTAGAACCCATTGGTACCATTGGGGCTTTTATTAATTTTCGTTCAATTGATGTCAAGAGAAATATAATTGCTCAAGTTTATCAAGTCTGTTCCATTCAATTATAATAACATAAGGATATTCACGTAGTTCGGTGGTTTTATTTCGATGGAAATTAAAATAGTCGTCTCGTGATCACCTACATATATTTTTTATTAAAAGTACCTGTGAAATTTCCTTGTAATATTAAAACGTTTTAAAATTCAGATAAATACTAACCTTTTTTACGGGAGAAGAATAGCGGTATATAACAAGACCTACATTTTTAAGTTCAATAATTGGTTTGAAATCTGAACAATCCTTACAACATCGGCAGTTTGATCTAAATTAAATAAAGACAGTATATTTTAACAATATTTTTAATAAATTTATGATAAAAAGTGTTTTATTATTATGAAACTTACTTCTCTTTTGGTCGCATATCAAACGTTTGCTATAAATCTATTAGTAAATAAAATACTTAATAATAAAAATACTACACAATCCAAAATAACGTACAACGTCAAACTGATCATTTGACACTTTTCAAAAATCGGTTTTTAATTATTGTTGCTAAAATCGAAATATAATCGCATTAGGTACTGAAAGGAAGTCGATACATGCGATTTCCATTTATATGTTAATGACTCCTTTTTTATTTTAATTAAACTTTTTTTAATAACAAATTTAATTAAATAATAGTAAAAAGTAAGATTCTCATTTTCGAGTGGCATGTTTTCATCTGCCACATGCAAGTTTCCTCACAATGTTTCCCTTCACCGCAGAGTACGAAATGAATATTATAATAACCAATTAAGCATATGAAATTACTAACAAGATTATTAACATTGTATCAAACTACAGAAAAATAATCTGTCAGTATGTTTAAAAAAATGGTGGGTTATCATTATTTTCTCCTATAGTAAAAAATCTACGTCTATTAAATTCCAATGGAAATAATAAATGTTAGACGCATTCGATAGGGGGAGGGGGGGTCGTTTTAAAATATTAAGATTCTTGTAAGTCTGTACAGCTCAAAATCACTAAGTAAAATGTCGGCCATTTCCGAATAGACACATCTAGGACTATGAACAAATCACTTATTGTCATCCTAAAACAACGACAACTTATCGATTCTTTAAAAATAATTTGCTAAATCGTATCTTTGAAATGCCGTTTGCGAGCACTGCTTAGTTCAGTAAATCAACAAAAAAAACAAAGAGCATCTACAAACTCATTAATTAAATCTTAAATAGCAAAGCAAAGGTGTAGAGGGCAACAAGACGCTGCTGCAGAATGAATTATTGCGATTGCTTGTCTGGCATAAGCCCCAAACTCCGACTCCAATAATTATCGACATAGTCCCACATCTACAACGTTATTCTGACAGTTGGCAAAGAACTGTAGTAGAGCTATTTCATTTACATATTACAATACAAACGCGATAATGCTTAGCGCTAGTTGCTTTATAAAATTTATTTTTGAGGGTGATTTCGATTTTTAAGTTAAGTTTTATAAATTAATTTACAGATATTAACAACAATGAAAATCTGGTAAAATTAATAACTAGATTTTAAAATTGAAATAAAAGTTTGCGTTGTTACTTATTTAAAGCAAGTTCCAACTTTTCAATAAAAATTAATTTAGTTGTTTAACTCAATTTTGCATCATTTTTAAAAAGAGAACAGATACAAATTCATAAAATTGTTTCATTTGGTCGGGTCTGTTCCATAGACAACATTAAAAGAAAACATTGTTTGCAATATATTCATTATTCAATTAATAGGCACAATTTATTATATACCAATCAAAAGGATATAATTTAACTAGTACCTTTGAACTAAGTTACATTTACGTCAATACATCTTGAAAATTATAATGACTACATAATTTTTGTTAAAAAATACATTTTTTTTATACAAAACATCTATTAACCATGATTTAAACTACAAAATTTGCAACAGAAATTTCATATAGTAGAGGTTAAAAAGGTTCAAGGTATATAATAAAATTAAACTCTTGTTATCAATATTAGTCTTTTTTCTTTTTAAATATATTAAATAACTTTTGACGTAAAGAAAGAGGTGTTCCAGCAGCTTTTAAGACTAGTTCTTTTGTACAAATATTATTTAAAGGACCAAATGCTAAAGCAACTACAGTACATGCTAAGCATATTACATTATATGGCATACTAAAGTCAGGTGTTGGTAATGACACCATAGCTCCATTTGTTCTGAATATCATTGGGTACCCTGAAATAAAAGTATGGTTTAATTTCGGTTGTCTTTGAAAGTTGATAATAGTCAAAAAAATACTTACATGGTTTTGAAGCATTTATAACAGAATCAAATGTATTCCCATGAATTGGTAGACTGGTATAATTTCTAGCAGTTGGGAGATTTGCTGATATTAATGCAGAACCAATGTAGAATCCGTGGTTTGCATCAGGTGGATATTCTTGCCATTTGAGGAATACAAATTCGAAATCTATAGTCAAAGTAGTTGTAGATTTAGGAGGTAGCTTTAACAAAAGCTCCAAGTGATATGGTTTCTGTCTGCTTTTACCGGGAGAATAATATTGTGACATTATTAATTTACTCTCTGCTTCTCCGTTAATCCTCAATGAACTTAGTTGGATAGGCAGCCACCAAGGTGCATTTTCTAATAGAACAACATCTATAGGAGCCCAGTAGTTATTAGTGAGCTCAGTCACAATTCCACCAAATTCTTTGCCATAGCCGAGAACATATCGTGTAAATGACAATGGTGGGGGTATATTCACAAATATTTTGTTCCTTGTTTCATATTTTGCAACAATATTCATCATTGCAGCATTATTAATATTATATACAGCTAATTCAGTCTCACTTCCACCTCTTTGTGATAATACAATGCTATTTGGCTCTGGGCTTAGTGTGAAACGGTAAGTGCTATTTGAAGTAATGTCAACATAAATTTTGCTAGAAGATGAAAGTGGACATGCTCCCGGCAATCCTTGCCCAAATAACTTCCTAAATGACCAATCAATGCTATTAATAATTTTGAAATCATAAACAAGAGCCACAGTCTGTTTTATTTCTAAGTTTGTTCCTAAGCAATTGTTATCAGCACATATTCTTCTTACGTGAACTCCGATGGAATGATAATTTGTATTATGAATCATACGAGAATTTAGGAGAGAAGAAAATCCATGGCTCGATTCACATGGTAGTAATTTTTTCCAAGGGGTCAAATTTTCTGTACAAACAATTTCCCTGGGCAGAGATGCATATCTTAATTGAGATGTATAATTTTGTTTTAATTTTTGTGCACCTGTTGGCCATAAAGACATTTTAGGAGTTATTGTATTGAAGTTTTCGATAAAATTTAATGATGCACAAAAAAGTCCAGATAGAGTAGAACTTAGTTTTTTCCAATGAGTGTCAACATCAATCACTTCTGGAGCAAACCATGCATATAGTTCAGCTCCGGGAGCAGCATCTAAGACTGGATAGCCCCACTGGTTATGTTTCCATTGCCCTTCTGTTAAAGTCAGATGTAACTCTTCTACTTGATAACGAGACATAATTTCGCCCAGAGATCTTGGAGCAAGATGAGAATGTTCAACTGAAGATAAAAAAAAGAAATAATACTAATTGATTAATTTTAAAGGTAATTTAATAATGATGACATTTCTTCACTTACATGACGCTTCTCCATTTACTAGTGTTACGAAATGAAAATTAACGTATAGGTGAGACGGGGGTAGCGGTTTAATAAATATTTCTTCTTTAAAGGCATCCCCTTTAATTTGCAGTATTAGAGTAAATAAGAAAAAGATAGGAATTCCTAACTTTAACATTTTGATATATGTATTAATTATATTATCATGAGTATTTTCAAAGAATATTATTTATTGATAACATTTAATTCGAAACTATGTTAAACCTAGATATATCATGGGTTTTATATTCGTAAACATGCAACTTACAGTTACAATAAAGAAATGAATAATGATTGACAATTGACAACTGCGTACTGACAACTGACAAGTTTAACATTGACATTTGACAATTTAATCACAAAAACCGTAGACAAAGAAACTGATAGAACAAGGGTCCGTGAAGCCGCGATTGAGACAGAGACAGTTTGTCAATGTTGCGTAGAATGGTGCCATAGTAACTGCATGCCCTGTTTTGGGAGATAAATAATTTTCTGGATTTAATTAAAACAAACTGAGGTTATTAAATTCTACTTTTTATTATTTATTATACATTTTTTTTAATTAGATCATATTTTTGTTTTCCAACTACACCCAAAAACCGTTGCAATGATTGTTTTTGTTTCCGTTATCAATAGTACTTCAGCATCTTTATATGGTACTGGTTTAGCATACTCCTTAGATGTTGAAATCTAAAACACTCAATTAAATTATTAATAAAGAATGGTTGCCACATATATTTCTATGTTAACCTCTTAACTCGGAATCTAATAATATTATAAATTCATGAAGAATGTTAAATAATGTTGTCGTTAGGAAATTATTAATAGGAGAACGAATAAATTAAAAAAACATATTTATATATAACGAAGCACTTTAGGCTATTATTGGACTTCTTATTTATTTATTTACATTGTCGACATTTTTTATTGAAAATCGGGACAATTTTATAGCTGACGCTGGCAGTACTTTCATGATAAATAATTATAGGTTATGAATGATTAAAACTGGAAAATCTTATTATCTTCTGAATTTTAATGCAATATAAGGTTCCGTCATGCTCTGGCATAAATAAACATCACTGAGAAACTATATTTAGGGACCAAACCGTAGTATTTGATGGGCACTTGACCTCCGACTTTGATCATTGATGAGCCGGTTGGCGTGGTTGGTAGATACTTGCCTTTCACGCCGAAGCTTGTGGGTTCGATTCCTACCCAGGATAGATATTTGTGTGCATGAACATGTATGTTTGCCATGAGTCTGGGTGTAATTATATATATAAGTATGTATTTATAAAAGAAAAATAGTATATGTAGTATATCAGTTGTCTGGTTTTCCTTAGTACAAGCTCTGCTTAGCATTGATGCCAACTAGGGGGTTTTCACCCCAAATTTAGGGGTCTAGGAGGAAATTTAAAATTCAAGACGTCTAGGAGGTTTTTAGGGGGTACATTTATTTAGGGGGATTTTTAGGGGATCTATTATTCAAGTTTTTTTTTGTTTTTCCTTAAAAAGCGCACGACTCTATACAATTTATATTAAGCCTCGAACCCAACCAACAAACTAAACTAAATATAAACTTCAAGCGTGGCTATAACTGAAATATCAAAATACTATAATATATTGAGATTTAAATAATAGCTCCCGTTGAGCTATTATTCAGCGTGCTTATAAAACACGTAAGGAGATTTCTGGTCACCGAATGAAAAATAAAAATCGTTTAATTTCATTGTTATCATCACTAATATTATTAAATAATGTATGTAAACGTGTAAAATGCACCCGCATAAATACAACAGCAATTTTATACTTGTTCACACAAGTATTTTTTATTTGTATTTGAAATTACCTCTCAAAATGAGTGTACAACAAAAAAATTAGGGGTTTTTAATTTATATTCAGGGGAATTTGAAGTTGGTTCTAGGGGGATTATTCTGTAGGAGTTGGCATCACTGCTGCTTAGTTTGGGATCAGATGACCGTATGTGAATACTGTCCCAGGATATTATTATTGTTATTACTTACGCGTGAAAACACATGCTGGCAATTTTCTTCTTGCTATCGCTTTAACATGAAATAATCCGACAATGCACCATTGTATAAAAATGTAAAAAAATATCTAATAAATATTAAAAAGTATAATTAAAAGCCTCATTTTGTTTTAATTAAATCCTGAAAATTATTTATCTCCCAAGACAAGGAATGCAGTTACTATGGCAATATTTTACGCACACATTGACAAACTAACTCTTTCTCAATCGCGGTTTCACGGCCCCTTGGTCTATTAGTTTCTCTGTCTACTGTCTAGTGACTGTGACCTACGTTTGAGTCTGATGTATAACATGACAAATGACAATAACAATTTCGAAAAGTTTGTGATTGTAATGTTTATTACGGGAAGAAATTTCAAGAAAAATAGTTAAATATCCAGGCATGGTTTTAAAAAACAACATAATTATTAACTTTTTGTTAAAATGTCAAAATTATATACATATTTATAAATTTTGTAAAATTATAAATTGTCAATTGTTAGTTAAGTGAAAATTGACTTAGAATTGTGATATATAATTAACCTGGGCATTTTTTGAGAACCATAATATAATTTGAATTTATACAAAATTTTTGATTTTTATAATCTACGTTATTACGGATTATTTATTTCAATTGGGCGAATTTTCTACTCATTAGTTTTTAAAATAAATTGTGGGAGGTTCTTAAGCTTAATCCAAAAATGGATAACGAACTTTTGGACATTTCAACCAGCCTAAGGCTACAGCTTGCGTATGGCATTGGACACATATTAAATGATGTGTGTGCAAGTTTATGGTTTACATATTTTTTAGTATTTTTCCACCTCGTACTTGAATTCAGTGCCTCTCAAGCTGGATACTTAATGTTAATAGGTCAAATTGTAGATGCCTTATCTACTCCATTTGTAGGCTATCATTCTGATCACACAAACAATTTTATGAGCTCAAGATATGGCAAAAGAAAACTTTGGCATTTATTTGGTAAGTGATCATGATGTTATATATATAATTATGCTTATCACTATGTCAGGTCAAGTTCGCATTTATTTTCTTGTTTGTTGTTAAAATTTGTACTAAAGCCACCACCTCATATAAGATTCAGACAAAACTTCAGATAAGTTTTAAATAACACCATTTAAACGAAGTATATCTTTGTTAAATCTAGGTTTTCTATAGAATTTGAATTCATTTCTGTGTTTTCAAAAATAATAGTGTATTTCAGTAATTCAATTACAATTTTGTAGCATGATTATAATCCCAAAAAAATATTGTTTATTTTGTTTCATTATTTAATCTATTTTCTATTATTTTGAACTAACTGTGTTCTAAATTTTAAACAAATTATTACATAAATATTATAAAGAATCATGGCTCAGAATCAATCAGGGCCATTAGTCATATATAAAAATATTAATATTTTTGAAAATTAAAATAAGTTGGTTGTTTTGATAATAACAATTATTACAATGAAAACTTATTCAAAATTTATTAATTTCCTTATTTTTTTATACTTTACTGTATAAATTCATAAAGTACAATCAACTTTTAAACAAATATATATTTTCCAGGTACTGTGTGTGTGCTTATATCATTCCCGTTCATTTTTATGGAGTGTGTGGGCTGTACATTGACACATAAATGGGCACAAATGTTTTACTTTGCTGCTTTTATTGTTGTATTTCAAATTGGATGGGCTGCTGTGCAAATATCTCATCTTAGTCTTATTCCCGAATTGGCAGAAGATCCTCATGTTAGGACACATCTCACCGCCATTAGGTAAAAAATATTATAAACTATAGCAAAATTTCTCTTTTTATGATTATAAAATATTTGTAATAATATTCATTTTACTATAAAAATAAATATAAATTAAAAACTCAAAATATGTATTAAAAAAAGAATAAATTTGAAACTAGTCATTAGTATGGAGTTTTTGTTTATATTATAGTTTTTACATCAGTATATTTGTTTCAGATATGGATTTACAGTGTTCTCTAATATATTTGTTTATATCATGACATGGATAATACTACACGTTACAGGAAATTGTGATAAAGACGTAGGTATTTTATTATTATTAGCACATTGTCAGCAGCATTAAAATATTGTTATTAAATTTTAATAAAATTCACTTTGTAAATAAATATTAAATTTTAATAACAATATTTTAATGCGAGTGACAATTTAATTAAGCATAAAATTGTAATAAACTTAAGTAAATGAACTTTTAGATTCTTCAATGCTTAGTTTTAAAACTAAATTAATCTATAAGGAAAGGAAACAGGGTGTTTTGTTAAACTGTTTGAAATATGTGAAGAATTGACATACTTATTAGTTAATATTCTTAATTAACTGTATTATAAAATGATCAATATTCATAATTTAACTAATATTTTTGGCATATTTTTATTTCTTGTTCACACCAAGCCAAATATGGGTAAAACTCATTTGCATAAATTCTGTACATATATAAAAACAAGTGTCATTTATAAATTTAATTTTAATTGAATTTATTTTTAAAACATGCTTTTTTTTAGCAAGTAGGACCAGCTGATGCTTGGAAGTTTAGACAAATAATGTTCATAGTTTTAAGTGTTGGAACTGTGGCGTCAGTATTGTTTCACTTTGCGGTGTCTGAAAAGCCATCACGGAATCAAATATCAAACAATGAATATGGAAGTAGTACTCTACATTGTGATATACTTCGCAAGTTCTTATTATATCAAGTGAGTCACCAAAATAAATGTTTTATATTTTCAAGAATTAAAATAAGAGTATTAGTCAATATCTTCATATTTATAATCATGTAAACATTGTAAGTACCAAATTACTGTTCTTCTAGAGATGTGTTGGATTTCATTTCATCATGCACTTGAGCTAGTAAAGGCTGGTAGATAAATATATGTCTGAATTTTATCCAACAAACGAAAGTTTTCTCAGAAAACATCTTTCACCAAGATTTACAAGAAGATTTACAGAAACAAATTAACCATAAGGGTATTGATTGTGTTTTGTTTAAACCCACAATCAATAACTAAGATCCACTGGGTCATTTACTGTTTTTAAATGTATGGATTAACAGATAGAGTAAAGACAATTATTAATAAAAAATAAACTGATGAAATGTCTGTAAAATTTTAGGTAGCTGGTATATACATGAGTACAAGACTTGTGGTCAATGTATCACAGGTCCTTATTCCTCTGTATCTTCACCGTACCCTTGGGTTAGCGGCTAGAGCCCTGGCTGTAGTGCCACTAGCAATGTATCTGGGAAGTTTGGTCGCAGCTGGTGTTCAGAGGTTGGCCCCAAGATCTTTCACACGAAAACTAAGCTATTTATTGGGTTCTGCATGTGCATTAAGTGGTTTTATATGGGTTTACATCGATTCAGACCATAATTACAAAGTGAATTTTATTTACATAGTTGCTGTATTGATAGGTTAGTAACCTCTATAGATGATGACATTGTTTGCTATGGAGACAATGTTTGAATTGCATGTTTATTTCGTTTTAAAATTTGTATTATTTCTTATTCAACTGTATTTGTAAATTAATGTTTACACAGTAATAAAATTTAGAACAATATTGTTTCAAATATTGCAATTAACCTCATTTTTGATATAATCTTTAATATTATCTAGGAACACAAATATTTCTTGTGTTATATATTGATCAATAAATATACATAATAAATTAAGATCGATATTTCCTTATTATATTTAAGTATAAGCATATGTCTATGATATAATATAATGCGGCATATAATCAAGTTTTTAATAATTTTATTGCAGGTTTTGGAGGAGCACAAATGCTTGTTACAAGTCTGTCCCTAACGGCTGATCTAGTTGGTGACAGAACAGGGGCATCAGCGTTTGTGTATGGGTTAATGAGTTTTTGTGATAAGCTGTCTTGTGGAGTAGCTATTGCTTTGATTCAGATGTAGTAAGTTTTTATTAGTTATTACTGATATATCTTGCACAATATTAGCGTCGTCATTCTTCTGTCTTGCATTGTTGTTGGCTTCCTATATTTTTCCAAGCCCATCTGGGTGAGTAACTAACCATTCATTATATATTCTACCGCCAAGCAGAAATACTTAGTACTATTGTGTTCCGGTTTGAATGATGAGTGAGCTAGTATAACATGTACAAGGGACATAACATCAAGTTCCCAAGGTCGGTAGCGCATTAGCGTTGTAAGAAGTGAATATTCCTTGCAACTATCAGGCGGTCCATTTCTCTAACCGGACAAAATATACACAGAATTTAATATTTTTTTTCATTTCTCAAAAATAGAATTATCTCAATACAAAGGCAGTAATTTTTTTAATATTATTAGTTTATAACATAAAATGATAGATTTCTGACTGTGTCCCTCTGAATATTCGTGCATTTTAATCTTGTCCCCTAAGAATATTTACAGGTAATAACAAAGAAAAAGCTACAAAAGGCAAGAGTTAAATCTTATTGTGCCAATTTCTATAGGCAGTGGTACCACCACCACTCACTATTAGAGGGCCTATTCGTCAGTCTGCCTAATTTTTAGAATAAAGAAATCAAAATGTCTTAAAGAAAGAGTACTTTCAAATGAGATAAGAACTAAACTGTACTTAAATAAATCTAAACCTTTTGTGCCGAAGTTTCTGACAGTGGTATGATATATTTAGGTATGCATTTAAACGAATAACATGATCGCTTACAGCGCGGATAACGGTGGCATATATTACTATCGGGACGCATTATCGTGGGTGTGCGGAGCAGCAACGATACTGGGACTTGCACTCACTTTAGTTTTACCAAACCGACCACATAACTCTTTGATTGCAAATGGTAAGCATATTTAAGAAAAACTATTTATTCTTTTCCCAACATGCTATTTTAATAATTCAGTAAATAAAAAACATATATTTGACACAATAATCAATCATATCAATTGTAAAAAAAAGTAAAGTAATTTCCAGTAGATGTCCAATTGGACTAAAGCCTTCTTTCTTTTTGAGGAGGTTTGGAGCATATTCCACCATGCTGCTCTGTTGCTGTATAGATACACGTGCAGATTTTTTCCCTACTGACATATGCAAGTTTTGCAGATGAATTATAACCATAAATTGAACAAATTAAAATTTAGTGGTGCTTGCCCGGGCTTTAATTTGCAATCTTTGATTGACATTGTTCCAACTTAAAATGTTCTAATCATGAATACAAAGTTTTAAAATAAAAACTACTAAATTTAAAATTATAACTTGAAATGATTATTAATATTTATAAAATACTTGAAAATGTAATTATTAAAATGTAAAAGTATTTTACTAGAAGTGGAAGGCTAAGAAAACTATTTGCTCCTAAGTTTTTGAAACTTACAAGTAAATGTTTTAATTTAAGTAGATTAAGTATGAATTAAAACTTGTGTATGACTGTGGTAAATATCAAAAAAATATTCTTTTTTGCAGATCCCTCACCCATCAATGCAGATGAAGATGAAATATTAACACCAGAATATACCTAATAAAAATATCTAATATTTTTTACACTTTTAGTGTAAAAATATTATGTAAATCGAGAGATTTTTATACAACTATTTTACCAGAGATATTAGAAGACATTCTAACATGACTATCATATAATTGTAATTAGATATTAAAAGACATTCTAAATAAAATTGTGATGTATCTTTAGTATTCTTAAAGAAATGTTTTAACAAAATATATTTTGTTAACTAGTGAGTATATTGAGTTATTGTATGAGTTTATTTTTAGTTATAAGATATATAAAAAAATATAAAGGAAAAAATAATTCGTTTACGGTATAGTATTTATTTTATATTTTCGACCCCTATACATTTATGTATGCACATTTTTTTGCATAGGCCCTGTTACAACACTATTGTTAAAACTAAGATATGGTTCTTATGTTCATAAAGCTTATGATATATTATTATAGGAATTCACATTGACTAGGCGTTAAAAGTACTATTCTTAGTAATTGGACTGTGACGTTAAAAAAATAACTAAATATTATATGAAAATGGTACGGAAACAATAATTTTAATAGAATGAAAATGTAATACCTAAGCTACTTTGGAAGCGAATGGTTTATGCAGAGATGATGGCAAGAGACCCGATGGAGCGACATTAGTGCCATGGTCGATGGGACGTGTTCTTCTGTGAGATGCAACTTGCGTAGATACGCTGGCAGTATCTCATATCAGGAATACATCTCCTAAAGCCAGTGCAGCCGCTGAAGCTGCTCAAATACTCAAGCGCCACAAATATTCACTATTATCCAACGGATATGAATTTGCGCGGCTGGGTTTTGAAACAAGGTCCATGGTCGTCCGATACAAAAAAAATATTTCTAAGAAACTGGTCCACACCTCTGGTGACCCAAGAGCTGGCGCTTATTTAGCTCAAGCAGCAATATCGCAGTGTCTTAGGTACAATACCACAGGACAACCTTTTAGACGGCGAGTTTTTGCTTTAAATTTGTAATGTGTATTTTGTTCTTTTTATTTTATTTTTGTACTTATTTTATAAAAATGTCTGTACATAAAATATTATAATTCTCTTAAAATGAATAACATATGGGCAAACCGCGTTAGAAGGAACTTCCAAATCAAAGCTAATGTGAGTTATATACTGTTAAGTAGTATAACTAACTGGTTTAATTTCTGATATTATTATTTCAATAGTTTTAATTTTAATAAGTAAATGAAAGAAGTGAAAACGGCTACTACCTGCGTTACAAAAATATCCTCTGCTACGTTTTTCTTTTATAGCAGGGAATATTCATGCAACACAGGTAATTCATTCATTGCCGGAATATAGGTACGTTACCTCTGTCATACATTTGCAAGCAGCCGCCCATGAGCGTCTTTATTCTTAGGCGCTTATCAGAGTTTTCGGCACGGTCTTAAAATGTCGGAGGTACTCAAACATTTTATTTTTTTTGTTTACTTTTTGTTTTAAAAGGATGTATCAAGTACTTAGTAACTTAACAAGATATATTTATATTTTTTAATTTTATGTTTTATCGATAAAATACTTTAGACGCCAATATGACGAAGATGGATGTTAGTTATTTGTATAATAAAATTAAACATTTACTAAAATTGTTTTTTTTTTTTTTATTAACATTCCACCTAGGTAATTTGTAATTCAGACGCTGATGGGTGGCCTAGGCATGTGTATATACATATTATGGATGCCGATGTGCGTCCTCGACATTAAATGGGTTCATAGCAAATGTTTTTATTAAATTGCTTTTCAGGGAAGAAGTAGTATTATATATTGTTTACAATTAAATAATTAACTGCATTTTTATTGTTTGAAAAATGGGTTGTAGTTGATTATTTTTCAATTTCATATAAATTAATAGGTTTTTTGGAAACATTACAACTGAATTTTCTGTAAATAGAAGATTTTTAAAATTATAAGTTGGGTATGTTTACTAGAATTTAATAAAATAAAAAACTTGTATAATTTATTGTTATGAAATATTTATAATTTATTGATTATAGTTGAATTTTATTTTTAAGTAAATTGATAAAAAAAACTAAAACCTACAATAGTATTTGTGTGTAAAAAATATCAACAACAAACAGACATGATAAATAAAACATTTATAAATAAATAAGTTTTTTATTATCACAAAAGGCTTGCACAGCATACAAATATATGAAATTGATAAAAATACTTTCAAGTGTGAAGATCAAAAAGCACAATGGTAAAAGCACATACAGTTAATGTACCATTGCATGTAAAGGCTCTAAGTAAAGCATCATTTCATAAGTTTACTCAGATGCAGCTAAAGCAACCACAGTGAAACGGACCTCATCGGGGTCACGTGACATAAATTCTTTACAAATCTTTGCTGCATCTTCCAACATGGAATCAGGTGTTGTTTTGCCGTGATTAATTGGAAAAGCTTTACGTCCATCTAATTCATACAAAACTCCATCTTTATGCACAAATGTAATAAAATGATGATTGACAGGATCTTCAGCACTAGGAGTATTTGTTTGTCCTTCTAGGGCCAACTCTTTATGAGCGTTAATTATACCTTCACTTTTTTCTAAAAGTGTTCCTCTAGCAGCAGCGTCTAGGTCTTTTGCTTCCTCTAAGAATTTCTTTAAAGGGCCTTCATTTAACTGAATTTTATCTATATTATTAGCAACTCCATGCACAAGTGCTACTGTACCACATGCATTACTTATATTTTGTTTCATATAGAAAAGATTGCTAGAAACTTCTTGACCTTTAGATAAAATATCATTTTCTTCTTTTTGTTTATGTTGCTCATAAGCATCAGAAACAGGAAAGAGAAGCGTAACAGCGATTACAGGTTTCGGTACCCAGGAAAGCATTTCAGGTTCCAGGCTCATAACGTCTACCATACCCCATTTGTTAGGCACGCCAAGTTTTTGCAGAAATTTATTCATAACTTCGGGATTTGATTCCAGAGGAATTAATGTTTCAGTAGCCATTTCGAACTGCAAAATTATAATGCTATAATAAAGGAATTAAAAACATTTTCCTATAAGTTAATAAACATGTTACTCACCTTTGCTTTTTTATGACTAGAAATTTAAGAAAATACTTCTTCAAAGCCGCTATACAATATGCCGGTCGTAGACGGTTGAGCGAGTTTCACAAATTACCTACTAAATCAATAATCACAAAATTTCGAATATACAAGTCACATTCTGGGTTGCCAATTTCTAATATATAATTTTTTAATTGAATTACTGACAGAAACAGCAGGTACTTGAATTCCAAAATTCTGTTAATTTCTTAATTATTATTTTTAGTGCTTTTATTAATAAATTTTATTTTTACTGTAAAAATCTGAATTAAATGAAAATCTAGTGATAAATATGGTATAAATAAAATTACATATTTATAAGTTATCCACAATAACTATTATTATCGATTACTTAAAAATATATTTAACTTATTATTTAAAGTAGGTTATGCAAAACCATGGCAATTATTGGCATCACTATTATAAACTGTCACTTCACTTATCAAGTCAAAATTTAACATATTAAGTAGCAGCGTTGTTTTCGCATATAATGAAAATTTTACTGAAATCCCAATGGATTTATTATTATCGTCATAAATGAAACTATTATAAGTTTTGGCAATGGCTGTTTGTGGACTTCGGACATTGTTATTAATTGTTTGCATATTGGAATTGGTTCGTTATTCATATTTTCCGATAAAACTAAAAAAAAATTGTGTATATTAAATACAATTTTTTAAATTGTTACGATGTTGACTTTAGAGCTGTATTAGTATACTATTTATTTTATAATTCTAAAAAATATTCTTAAGACCTCTTATGTTGTGACCTCAAAAGTTAAAAGAAAAAGTTTTGGAAACGGAATTCGATAAACTTCTTTGTTAGTTCGTAAGTATTATTTGGTCTTATATATATATATAATTTTTTTTATTTTCAGATAGTAACAATACAAAGACAAGTCTTTGATTTTCTGGGATACATGTGGTTACCAATAATTGCAAATTTCGTAAACATTATTTTAATAATATTTGGATCATTTGGTGCTGTGCAGTATATAACAAAATATCTTCTTGCAGTAAGTTGACTAAATGTTTTGGTGACATGTGATTTATAAGTTTCTGCTATTAGAAAAAAATGTATGAGAATTACTATTTCTTTCCAGTATGCAATATGGAGTTTCATGTGGTTAACATGGAACATATTTTTAATTTGTTATTATCTAAATCTTGGAATTCTCAACAGGGTGAGTACTAAATATGTAATCAATATTGTAATTTATGACTGACTGTTCTATAACCATTACCACTGATATTTTTCAATCATATAAATTGAAGTGTGATAAATTTATAATAATTTTAATTAATTGTTAGCTTCAATGATAGGTCTTACACACGACAGCAGTTTATAAGTGTGTGCAATGGACCACACCAATGTCATCAAATCAGATTTGCATTATTAACTTGCACACAATTTGTTGCCACTACTACCTTTTAGTCGTCACGTGTTATATTCTTCTGTTTGGTTGCAATGAGATTTAGCAGTACATTACTGAGAAGGGTTTCTTCAGCATGGGCTGTAAAATAGTCAATTTAAACTGTGTGTATTTTCTAATATGTTTTTTTAATAAATTGTCACTTATATTCATTTGTCCTTTTGTAGGAAAGTGGATTATTGTCCTTAGGGACGGGAAGTGTAAGTTGGTGGGAAGGGAATGGCTGGGGATGCCAACCAGTCTGGGGTGAAGCCGATGGGCCCGGTACATGGAGACCTGCAAGAGTTGAAGGATGCTTTTTGCAATGGCCTTATGTAGAGTTAGCACAGTCTGCAGTAGCTGCAGCTCTCACTGCTACAGCATTGCCACTTACTATTTTATTAACATATAGATCTTTTAAGAAACATAATACTGTAGTAGGTAAGAAAAAGTAAAGCAATTTCCTTTTCAATAGAAAACATACAAAAAAAGCATTTAACACAAACTCTTATTTAGTACTACTACTAAATAAAAAGTCAATTTAAAGTTCAAGTATTCCTCTATAAATAAAATTAATTCTTATTTTTATTAAACGGGTAACTAATAAAAATAATCATATTTACTTTTTGTAACCAAATTTTAAATTGTCTAATATTTATTATTTCAGATAAAGGAACATTAACTCGCCGTCCAGTTTATACCATAGAATTAAGTCCCACCGAAACAAACGTAAGTGAAAGCTCTCTTAAACCGATGACACCTCGCCGAGTAAAACGTCGCTCAGGTTCCAGGGGAGCCGGCTCATCTGTACGAAGATCACGTCGATCATATCGAAATGCTGGTTACTTATCATCTAATGCATCTCTGCCACACGAATCTCGACCATCTCGACCCACCTCGGCACATTCGTCGTACTCCAATTTCCATGGCGCTAGACCTTCCTCGTACCACGTGCTCGACCGGGAATCGATCACTCGCTCCCAAGAAGTCTATGACCCACCGCCGCCTTTGGAATCTATTCCAGCAATAAGTAGCAGAAGCGATACAATAAGACGATGCAAAAATACGGGTAGAGATGTCGTCGGACCGTACAATGAGCCGAACGGCAGCAACAATCGCGTGTACGAGGGCGTCGTGAGCTACGAGGGCGCGGCGGCGAGCGAGTCGCCTTCGTACGAGGCGGGCGGGTACGCGTACGGCGGCGCATGGGAGCCGCCCCCGCCTGCGCCCGGCCCGCCCGCCTACCAGTCCGTCTACCAGCCCGCCGACGACCCTTACTACTTGCGGCTCAATGTTAACAACAAGTCTTCGTAATCTGTTTTTTTATCTTGTTAAGTTTAATGCATATGTGACTTAAGTAGCTATTATTTTTATATTTACCTATTTTAATGATAGTATTACTTTAGAATCTCTTTAAAGTCGTTGCCGTTGTTGTATGAGATACATTCCTTGATGACTATTTAGAATAAGCTTTAATATTTTAAGTGACATATAGTTATAAACGAAACACAGAAAGTTGTGAGGATAATTTTTGTACAAGTCAAAAAATGTAGGTGTCTTTTTTTTATTAAAATTTTTAATAAGATCTTTTTTCTTGTTATGTAATGATTAAATGCATTGTTATTGTGTTATTGTAGGAAATTGTGTTAAGACTATACATTGAGTGACAATTTTACAATGAGCACGCACACAATTGTACAAAACATAATTTCAGCTAAGAGGAATATCAGTTTGTCACTAACTTTTCTTTAGTTTCTAGTTAACTTGCCATATATCACTCTTTACGTACTATATAATATTTAATGTCCCTTGTGTAGGGTTTTTTTATACAATTTTCAATTCTTAATTTTTTATAATTCATAGAATATGTTTAATTATGTATTGAACCAGTTTTTCATGATTTAAATATTTCATATATTCATAAAAAAATAAATTCTAATAAAATATCATTGGTAAACTAATCCGTCCATTAGTATATGAATTTTGAATAAGAGTCTGAAATTGTAAGATATTATAAACAAGAATTGTTTGTAAGGAGTTTATACATTAACATGCACAAACGATTATTCATACTTGTACATTTACATGCAGTTTTTAGTCAAACACATAGTTTTACATTCCTAAATCACATTTGGACCATAATTTATAAGTGAAATACAAAACGAGCTTTATTAGAGTAAGGGTAATTATATTATGTTTTTAAAAAAACTTTGACGTTTTATACCAAATAATATAATTCAATAAAACTTATGTTTTTTATTTAAATAAAAACAAACATTCGAGCATTGTAATTGTATTTTATAACTACACATTTAATACATACAAAAAAAAAATCAGAATAAAATCAAAATAATCGATTTTAATAATAATTGTTAGTAAATGGATGATAGAAACATTATATTTAATATATAAATATTCTTATAGTAAATAATACCTCATTTGATATTATAAATATTTACTTAATACGGAATTTATTAAAATAAATAATAGCACAAGAAATGCATGATCATGATTTACAAATATAAAAAGTCAATACAGTTTAGATTCAAATATTCATGAGATTCCAATAAAAGCACATCTTTGATCCTCGTTACATAACGACTACAGGCTCATATTATTTTGTAAACAGACTGTAAACTGTATCAATTCACTATACTTATAGCCAGTTTTCTAAATAAATATTTGGTTTTTCAAATTGCGGGTAGTTGCCGCCTCTCAGCAGCTGTAAGATCTGGATGCCACAAGTCGACGATGAGTACGATTCGGGTCCCTGTACCGTTGTGCCAGACTTCGTGTTCGAAACTATCATCGAATATGAAAGTTTTACCAATCTGCCACTGTCTGAAATAAATATTTTACAATTACGTTAAATTAACAGGAAATAGTAATAAAAACAGACGGATATTAATATTTGTAAACAAATATAAAAAAAACCTCCGCTTTAATGATTAACTACAATTTCACCAAGTGCATATAAATAAGATATATTAAATAGAAAAAACAAATGTTCTTTCAATACATAAAAAAAAGATAATTTGGAAGCTTTCGCTAAATTTTAATCTGCACAATAAATATAATCGACCTGGTCTCGTTGTGCACGCGTATATAGGTGCCGTCGGTGTTGCTGAGCGCCAGGTGCAGGCGCAGGCGGCAGTTGGTGGGCCCGACGTGCGCGCGCACGTGCGTGCCGGCGCGCATGGCGCTGAACTTGACCTGTCCGCGCCGACAGCCCGCGGCGGCCGGCTCGGCGCGCACGGCGCCGCACGTGACGGGCGCGCGCGCGCACCGCCCGCGCACCTCGCGGCCGCGCACGAACAGCTCGAGCTGCGACCACTCGCCGCGCTCCATCAGCCCCTCCTTCTCGCGCTCGAACTCCGCGCCCGCCTCCTCGGCCTCCCTGAGCACCGCCCGCCACGACCTCTCCAGCGCTCGCGCGAGGCCCTCGTACGGGGTGTCCTCGACGGGCCACCAGGGCCGGGCCCGTAGGCGCGGCACGTTGTAGAGGGAGCGCTGCTCGGCGGACAGGAAGTGTCCGAGGGCGGCGGCGCGGGCGTGCACGAGCTGCGCGTCCCGCGGCCGGCCGAGCTGCAGCAGCGCGTCGCCCAGGTGGTAGTAAAAGCGCGCCGCGTCCGGCGGGCCGGCGTCGTCCTCGAGCGCTCTCTGAAGGTAGGCGACCGCTTCCTCCAGGTTTTTGTGGTGGTTCTTCATGACGAAACCGTAATGGGCTAGAGCGAAGCGATCCTGTGGCCAGAAATGGAGCGTATCTTCGAGGACCTCACCGGCCAAGTCGGCTCTGCAGGAACATAAAACATAATATTTACGCACTTATTCTTTATTATATTAATAGTAACTGTAAAAGTAATGTAAGTAGTGGCGTTTGTGCTGAATTTACCTGTTAGCCATTAGAAGGGCAACGGTTAGGTTGTTACGGTGGGTGATGTCGTGAGGAAACCTTCTTATTAAAATTCTGTAAATAGGCTCAGCACTCAGGTACGTCCCTGTTAATCAAAAAATGATATGTGTTGGCCATGAATCGATTACAACAACAAAGAAAAACACCTGAGAGAATAAAATCTTTAAAAATAAATATTTATATATTTATAATGTGTATGTATATTATATTATTATATAATTATATATTTATGGAATATTTATTTATGTATCGTATATATACATATATATATTGTATCTATTTTTATTTTTTTATGTATTAAATAATTGTACACCCCTACCATCCTATCTCTCTCCTCTACCAAAGGTTGCCTGGAAGAGATCGCTGTTTTAGCGATAAGGCCGCCTATTGTACATTTTTCTTTTCTTTGTTTTGTTTTACTCCTATTATTTTTGTCTATATTGGTGTGCAATAAAGAGTATATAAATATAAATAAATAAATAAATATTTATGGAAAGCAATATCACCTCGAAATTGAATTCTATCTACGGCTCGACGGGCAACTTCCAGAAGCTTGATATCCGAGAGACGCTCGTTCATTTTGAGAAGATGAATGTAAGCGGCTATAGCCCTGGACAGGAGGCGGTTGTCGCGCTCCGCGTCGGCGGCGCCGTCCAGCGCGCGGGCGGCGAGCCAGCGCGCGCGGGCGCTGTCGGCCAGCGCGCTCGCCGACACGCGCGCCTCGCACGACGCCCACGCGCCCTCCACATGTTAGTAATTAACACTCACACAAATATTCACACAGCAAAACATCTTATGTCAATGCTCAAGATTGGTCAAACTTGGGTACAGGCGAATGAGGTTACTTGTTCGATGTCAGATAAAGTCACCAGAAACGAAAGGTTTTTTATTTATAAATGTATGTTAATATATCTAGGGGATATCTAAACTATTGAAATCGTCGATAGGCTGTTCGGGGAGCGTTACGCGGGGTGCAGGCGTAAAACTCAACCGAAAAAGTATATCGAAGAGTTCGCGGGGATAAAATGGCACAACGAGCAAAGAAACTTTAAATTAGTGTAAAAGGTTAGTCTAGCCAGTCCTGGAAATTGAAAAAAATATATACCTATTAAATTTTTTAAATGAAATACAAAGTTTGAATCGTTAAAGTTATTCAAGTTGTCTTCTGAACATATATTCATTTCGTAGAGAAATATAATTGAAATTATATATATAAAATAAGCTTGCTTTGAAAATATAACTAAAATTATTTCCAAATATAAATAATGTTCTCAAAAGTTATCTACTTTTAGATAATACGTTGGTGTATTCTTCAATGCATGCGTTGGAGTTAATAACGTGCAAGAAATTAGAAAGCGAACTCAAATAACAAAGTCACATAAATGGTAGAATACACCAACTATTAGTACTATAGTCGAATCGGTGCTTGTATTTCACTTTTATTAACAACTAGCTGACCCGTGTCCACTTCGTTGGGCGGAAAACATTTTTACTTGTGATCGATTGGCCGAATATTAACAAAATTGTCTCGCGTATTTGTAAATTAAATTATCTCTTAAACTATGCAACCAAGAAACAAACTGTAAAAAATAAATTTTATCTAAATAAAATTTTCATGGTAATAAAGCAATTTATTTTTAAATAGATTGACGTGTTGTATATGAAAAACCCGTCTAATAGAAATATCACTTAATAGATTATTCCACGGTCGCGGTTCCATACCTATGTCGTATTTCCAGGTCCAAATTGTATGAAGTAAAAGGGAAAAGTCTTTTGTTTTAAGTACTTTAAACAAAAAGTTTACTTATTTTGATAAGAATTCATAATTGTTGATAATATAACCATTAAACATGACCTAACGATTTAAATATTTTTTTTAATATAAAAAACTACTTTTTGTGATTTAAATATAAAATTTAGATATATGTTGTCTTTGAATTTTTTGTAGGTATTATCAAGCTCTACAACTTTTTTCTAGAACTTAATCATAATTCTCATTTTAAAATTTAACATTTACCAATTATACTAAATTTAAAAATATGTTTTTTTTTTTTAATAAACAAGGCCTGTTTTACTGTACAGAATTATATAAATGATAGACGAGCTTTTTTATAGAATAGGACGGCGGACGAGCATATGGGCCACCTGATGGTAAGTGTTCACCAAACTCCCTTAGACATTGGCATTGTAAGAAATGTCAACCATCGCTTATATAGCCAATGCGCCACCAACCTTGGGAACTAAGATTTTATATCCCTTGTGCCTGTAATTACACTGACTCACTCATCCTTCAAATCGCAACACAACAATAACAAGTACTGCTGTTTTGCGGTAAAACATCTGATAAGTGGATGGTACCTACCCAGACGAGCTTGCACAAAGCCTTACCACCAGTGAAAGTGAAGAGCATGGAGTTAGTATACGTTGATGTTCGTAAATTTTTTTGGTTGATAAAAAATAATGACTACAGAGTTTTAGGTCGGTTATTTTCTGTAGAATCCACGTTTCTACCAGTGGTAGCTTTATATTAAAATTGTAAAATGACGATTCAAGTGCTTGTGAGAACCTACTTTAACAAAGTATGGCGCATTGGCTATGTAAGCGATGGTTGACATTTCTTACAATGCCAATGTCTAAGGGCGTTTGGTGACCACTTACCATCAGGTGGCCCATATGCTCGTCCGCCTTCCTAATCTATAAAAAAAAAAGTATATCTTGCTTATGACTATATACTATATGATGCTAATACTATCTTACCTGGCGTATTTCTTCTTCGGCGATGTCGAGCTGTTCGCGCCAGTACGAATCACTTGGTTCACCTGGCCATTCATCCTCTATGCTATTTCCGCCTCCCTCTGTAAACGAATGGTTAACAATTTATTTGTATAAAAAGAAATATACAAAGTGTTTAAATTTTCAACAACGCATTTTATATAATAAACATTTTCTCGAGAATATTAGAAAACAAGATATTTATTTGGTATGTGGCCAATTTATGCGAAAAAGTTCTGAAAACCTTAAGTAATATGAATAATTTCGCTTACGGTTTTCAAAACAAAACACAACAGTACAAAATGATAAAAAATATGTTAAGTATAGTTAATACACTCACACTTTGTTAGTCATGCTAAATCGAACATTAAGGTGATGACGTTCGTTCATGCTGGTGCTAGAAAACCGCGATTTTTACATAGCAAAGAACACACTCTAACAACGTTTGTTTACTCTGCTTTCCGGGCCTCTCCGGTTCCGGTATACGACCATATTTAGCTTCTAATCGACTTAACAATTCCGTATCATCAACATCCGAAATTTCTTCTTCATCTTCATCTTGCTCCTCCTCCTCCTCTTCTTCTTCTTCAATTTGTTCCTCGTCTATAATTTCAACATCATCGGGAACTTCTTCAGGTTCTGATTCTTCTTCCTTGTGTTCTGTCTTCAGAACTGGAGACTTTTGTTGGGTAATAATTTTTGTTGGTATAACAATATCCTCTTCCTCCTCCTCCTCTTCCTCAATTTCTTCATCATCACTGTACAGCTCTTTTTCTTCTTCTTTCTTTGCATTAGCTTCTGAAATCTAAATATTTTCGTTTGTAAGTATACCAACACGCAATGTGTACGATTAAAAGTATTCTATGCATTTTTTTAAATTTGTAAAATGTTATTTTTTATAAATGGGTAGTTATTTACTTACCTCATCATCACGTAATGTTTTTTTTTCATTTACTTCCCGTTCAATATCTTGTTTCGATATTGGTGCTGACTTCATCACTGGAGCCGGTTTTTTGAATATTTCCTCCTCAGTTACTGGGCGTGGAGTCGGTTGCGGTTGCCTTTGTGCTACATTAGTCGACGGTTCTTCAGAAATAAGAGTCATCCTTCGGTCGGGTACAGACGCCGTGTCCTCTCTAGTCGGCTCTTCCGGTTCAGGGACATCTATTGTGGGAAGTTTATACTATAACTACTTTCAATTGTGCGAAGTATTGATTTATCTCGAACGGTCTCACTATTTTTTCAAATATCAAATAAAATCCGCCACAAGTTCAAAGGGAGCGGGTCATTACTTAGTTTTATGGCTAGAGGTAGGTAGATACGCACCGGCGCGGGTCGTGGCGCGCCGCAGCACGACGTGCGTGGCCGCGAGCAGCGCGCCGCCCACCGCCAGCTTCAGCCACACTGCAACACACGCGCCACACGCTTTAACCATAACGCTAAGTAACGCGCGACCTCAGCCGAGGTGTGCAGAGCATTTTTTTTATGCCACCGGATAGTTTCCTGCCACCTTCGCCTTCATACACTGGCACAGCAACATGTATAAACCACTCCTTACACTGGCAATTCCACTTGTGCATGCTAATTATATTGGCTCACCCACACTCCTAACCAATAAGACAAATTATTTATATTTACCGATATATATATAAATAGAACTTCAGTACTTTATTCGTGTCAACGTTTAGAAATAATTTTTAAAAATCCTGCTATCCCTATATATAACGTAGTTATGGAATAAACTTCGAATACTTTTCAGTTAATAAGAATAATTTGAATGTGGAATGGATGACATACTGTCATTTAAAACGACCGTTATTTTACATAAATCTTTTCGTTTCTATCTTTCCAAAATATAATTATAAATCGATATCACCTTTTGTTGTGTTTTTATATATCTTAAATATAAATCTTAACTTTGTTTTTATAATTGTTACCGAGCCAGTTTACTTTATTTAAGAAAACTAATTGTGATATAACAAAATAAACGATATTATATTTATCATTCACCTAACACAAAATTCTTGGAATGCAATGTAATTATTTCGATTGAGTAAGAAATAAACCGCCCGCGGACCGACAACTAAGTCTAAATAATTTACATGATTGTATAAACGCAACATTACGTAACATTCAAGATTACCTTCCAATCGAGCGAAGCCACGGAATAAGTCTAAACCAAGCGTTATTAACGAATTCATATTTGCGTATTCGTTTGTAAATATATGAAATAATTCATACGTGCACCGGTGAAGCTGCAGTGGACACAAATAAGCGTGTGTAATGTAGCCGTAACGCGTGGGCGTCGACAGAAATTACGACAATGAACGATATGATATTTTCGTGTTAGTTACGTGTATCTCGATAACATGATTTCTACGTATAATACGACCACTTGTTTTAAAAAAAAACGTGTTTCTAAATTTAATAATACACTTTATTTATATACCATTACACGAATGATTCTTATGTTTTATATAAACTTTATAACAGTGTCGTCAGTGTAATAAAAAAACTGAAAGTAATTGAAAGTAATGTAATAGTATTAATCATTACAATTTGATTCTAATAAATATCTACTACGAATCATATTTAAAAATTAAATGTAATATTAACTGTAAGAATTTTGTAAGGTTTGAAATGAAAGAAAGCATTTTTAGCATATTTTTTTTATTGCATATATAAGACAGTTAATTTTTAATTATTTTATATCGACTTAAACGTAACGTAAATATTTTATATATGTATTTATGAAAAATTACACAAAAATTGATTGTTAAAGATCACAACCCATGCATAAAAAATAACATTTAGTAAAAGCATAGACAAGAACAATTGATTGCTAAAAGTCTACATGCAACTATCTAATTAGTAAAAATGCTATAATCCTGGCCACATATATTAGTCTTTATATATTTATATGTAATATTAAAATCGTGGTAATGCACGATTACCACGTATACAATAAACATCTTTATTTAGATAAAATTATTTTTATATATTTTTATTAAATCATAAAAAACCGACCGATAATCGCGGGACCGATAAAAGCTCAGACAAATTACTGAATTTTCATGTGCTTAATTTGTGTTTATAGTTCATCTCGTGCTCGGCGTTGAAGGAAAACATCGTAAGGAAACCTGTATTTGTTTCACTGAAATTTTGCCACATGTGTCTGCAAGCTGGAGCAGCGTGGTGGAATAAGCTGCAAACGTTCTCATCAAAGAGAAAGAGAGTCCTTAGACCTTCAGTGAGTCATTCATAGAATGCAACTTTTATTTTTATTGTCTAGCGTATATTGGTAGCAGATCTCGAGGGTTCGAATACCATATAAGGTCAAGAAACGTAATAGATCCATCCATCCACAAAATACCAATCAAAACCCGGAGTTAGGAATTTGAGCGTGATACTTTACCACGCCTAGGACATTATTGTCGGTAATCCGACAGTTCTATTGAAATACAACATAATATCCTGTGCAGTTGACTATTCTATACCTCTCTCTCTTTTTACATGAGAGAGAAAGAGAGATAATTTTTTTGGAAGGTATAAAAAAGCACCATATTATTGCAATTTTGCATATATATTTTTATAAGTACTATATTTTTATTTGATATATTTTTTATTTAATAATATTAGTTTTAAAAAATCAAGTAAATTAAATCTTGTGAAACTCTACTCATTGCAAGGTAGAATAGTGCAGCTTATTTAAAATATAAGCATATATTTTCAATATGAAATTTAATATCCGGTCGCTGAAAGAATGCATTGCTGAGGTCCGCGATCGAATGGACGACCTTCCATACAAATGGCGAAGAATTAACGATAAAAAATATTAGAATCGTTTATAGTGTTTGTAACGGGGGCATTATAAAAAAGTATTTTTTTTTTTATAGAATAGGAAGGCGGACGAGCATATGGGCCACCTGATGGTAAGTGGTCACCAACGCTCTTAGACATTGGCATTGTAAGAAATGTCAACCATCGCTTACATATCCAATGCGCCACCAACCTTGGGAACTAAGATTATATGTCCCTTGTGCCTGTAATTACACTGGCTCACTCACCCTTCAAACCGGAACACAACAATATCAAGTATTGCTGTTTTGCGGTAGAATATCTGATGAGTGGGTGATACCTACCCAGACGAGCTTGCACAAAGCCCTACCACCAGTAAAAAAGTAAAGTATGCATGACAGTTGTTCGTGTCTGAGCAGCAAATATTATGCATCAAATTCCGTGTTTTATTTCTTAAGCACTATACGTTTATTAGCCCTACTAACGTAAATGATTATTAACAAAAATGAATGTTATGATTTTGAGGTTATAAAATTTAAGATATTTTAGGAAATAATATATTTTTAACCGACAGCGCTCCGTAACATAAACAAGGTATATAGGTATACCTAGTATAATGTTTATTTGTATAGTGTTTCAAGTGACACGTCATGAACGCATTATCTAAACGGCCGGCCTTTTAATGTTAGTTAATCAAAAATGAAGCTGAAAGCAATAGTATTAAATATTACTCACTGTGAGACGCTTGAGCCTCCTCTCTACGCAATTCTTCTTGGTTCCTCTCATACTCTTCTTCTTCCGCTAATGTGTCGACAGGTTTTACTATTGTTTCTTCTTCTATCTGTTGAATTATAGATAATATTAATATATATGTATTAATAAATACATACTGGTGATATTAGAAATTGTATTAATTAATAAACTCTGATGGAATTGCCGAGATAAATTGCTAAAATATAAGCCGAGATGGCCCAGTGGTAAGAACGCGTGAATCTTAACCGATGATCGTGGGTTCAAACCCGAGCAAACACTACTGAATTTTCATGTGCTTAATTTGTGATTATAATTCATCTTGTGCTTTACGGTGAAGAAAAACATCGTGAGGAAACCTGCATGTGTCTAATTTCACTGAAATTCTGCCACATGTGTATTCCACCAACCCGCATTGGAGCAGCGTGGTGGAATAAGCTCCAAACCTTCTCCTCAAAAAGTGGAGAGGAGGCCTTTAGCCCAGCAGTGGGACATTCACAGGCTGTTACGGATGGAATTGCAATTAAACGTAGGAGTAGGACACTGCATATAACGCGCTTTGTCGCACTTAGGGTCTTGTCTTAATACCGATAACTTTTTCACTTGCATCCCATTTCAAGGAAACAAGATGTTGCTCCAAACTGAGCTTAATCTACCTGTTGAAAACGCATGAAATCGCATCGTTTTTTGATAAATCTATTAAACATAATAGAGACACGGTTTAGATAAAAGTTATAAAAGTATTAAAATGAAATTTTTAGTGAATTGTGATCAATAATGTATAGCAAGAATTTTATTTCTTTTATTTCAATTCAATATGAGCAGATTAATCGTATTTATGATAAACACATCCAGCCCTGTCCGTAAGCGCTCAAAGATATGTATCGGAAAACATACCACCAGCTAAAACATTCCCAAAGAGAACTGGCGTCAATATATCCATGTAGTTTAGACACTAATTACGTTTACGATAGCCGGAGGATTCGAGAAAAAGTTTCTATTAACACTTTAATTAATTACTAAATATTATATTTAACTTTTTTTATATGCCCCGGGATGGCAAATGACTCTACTCCACCTGATGGTAAGTGGTAGTAGAGTCCAAACGCGACGACGGCCAGTACAGTCGGGAAGAATGTTCTGTACTAGCCGTCCCCGCCTTGCCGGCCTGCAAGATGCCTCTTCACGCCTCGTTTGAAGGAACCCGGGTTGTAAGAGGAGGGGAACACGTGAGCTGGTAAGGAATTCCATTTTTTGGTAGTGCGACAAAGAAAGGAGTTGCCAAATTTCTTTGTGCGCGATGGAATTGATGTCACAGTTAGTAGTTAACTTAATCCTAAGATACAATACTGCTCGATGCTGGATCACATATTGAATAATACATATAATTATTCCATCCTAATATATAAAATGCTCATCTATTAGATTAATTTAGGTGGTATGTGCAGAGCTGACTCGCGGCGGCGACTTCGCGGCTATGTGCTGCTTCAGTGATCCTCCCTGAGGTGCTGTACCTTCATTATTCATAACACACTGTGCTGTATATTTATAACACACTGTGCCTTCAAACTATCAAGCGAATTAAATGTATATTTTACCTCAACAAAAGGTCTGCCTGCGGGTGGAGTTGTGATATGCTCCACGGGTGGTTCATCATCGTCCGCCTCTAGGAAATCTTCGTCGTCTTCGGCCTCCTCTTGTGCAGCATCTTCTTTTGATACATCTAAAGAGAAAACATGAAAGAAACATTAATACTAAAATATGTTACACTATATTCTTGAAGTAAATGCCACACTACCACCGAGAGGTAGAGCTTTGTGCAAACCCGTCTGGGTGGACACCACCATCTCGTCACATATTCTACTGACCAACAGCAATACAGCATACTTAGTATTTGAAGGGTGAGAAAGCCAGTTTAACTACAGACATAAGCAACATAATATCTTATTTCCAAAGTTGATAAAGTACTGGTTATTTTTTTTTACGGCGCCAAAGTCCATGTGCAGTGATGACCACTTACCATCAGGTGTTAAAAAAGCATTTTTGATTCAATAATTATGGTTAAATTGTCAGTTGGGACTATAATGTTAACGCAATTGTAACAGTAGCATAAATATTATTTATTTGCAATTTATCTATGACGAGCCGGTTGGCGTAGTTGGTAGATAGTTGCCTTTCACGCCGAAGGTTGTGGGTTCGATTCCCACCCAGGACAGACATTAGTGTGTATGAACATGTTTCTTTGTCCTGAGTCTGGGTGTAATTATCTATATAAGTATGTATGTAAAGCCGAGATGGCCCAGTGGTAAGAACGCGTGAATCTTAACCGATGATCGTGGGTTCAAACCCGGGCAAGCACCACTGAATTTTCATGTGCTTAATTTGTGATTATAATTCATCTCGTGCTTTACGGTGAAGGAAAACATCGTGAGGAAACCTGCATGTGTCTAATTTCACTGAAATTCTGCCACATGTGAATTCTACCAACCCGCATTGGAGCAGCGTGGTGGAATAAGCTCCAAACCTTCTCATCAAAACGAGGAGAGGAGGCCTTTAGCCCAGCAGTGGGACATGCACAGGCTGTTACGGTTACGGTATGTATTTACAAAAGAAAAGTAGTATATGTAGTATATCAGTTGTCTGGTTTCCATAGCACAAGCTTTGTACAAGCTTACTTTGGGATCAGATGGCCATGTGTGAAAAATGTCCCAAGATATTATTATTAAATTATTATCTACCTTCATCACTGTCATGAAGAGACGATTTCAATGGAACTTCTTCTGACCCAATGTCGTCATCACTTAACTCCCTTTCGATTTTCTCTATCTCTTCTTCATCGTCGTCATCGTCTGGATCACCGTCTTCCTCTTGATTTTCCTATAGTGAAAAATTAGTAAAATTAGCTTATACTTTTAAAAATCTCATAAATTGAGTTAAATTTCTTAAATAAATATTAATCAAATACTGCTGGTCGTTCGCATTTGTTAATCAATTAAACATTCCATTAGGATAGACAATTCCATATATAATATATAGACCGGTAATCAAAAATCTAAATACATAAGTAATTATATTCGCAAATATATTATAGCTTGAACAAAATTGCGTTAAATTGTTTTTTCTAAACACATCAAAATGCGTATAGAAATTGAACAAATGCTAGTAAAAATTGTTATTATTGCCATATCTAAAAATAAAACCAAAAAAGAAAATTGTTATAAATAAAAATTAACAAAAAATATATACTTCGTTATAAATATATAAAATTAAATACAAATATTATTAACTGTAATAGTATTTAGTTCTTATTTACGAATAAAAGGAAATTTTACCGAAATTGCATTGCATTAACAATCAAAGCTCTAATAAATAGTTAGTAGCCAATCAAAACAAAATATTTAGTTAACAATTTTCAATATCACGCGGTTTCATTCAGTATTATTGATTTGCACCTCATCAAGTTCTGCACTCTCATCTTGTCTATTGGCTTCATAAACATCATTTTCATCATTGTCCTTTTCATCTTCGTCCTCATCATCTCGTTCATCATGGTTATCTTCGTCACCAGAGTCATCCTGATTTTGGTCATCATTATTGTCTATTTCTTTACTTAAATTATCATCATCTTCTTCAATTTCTTGAATTTCGCGACTACCTTTGTCATCGTCGTCATCATTATCATCAATATTATATTTTTGCTCGTCGTAACTATATCGACTATAAGTTATTTTCTCATCAACCTCCTGTTTAATGTATATTTTTTAAATATATTTATTAATTCATAATTAGTCAGGTTATGTTAAGGTAATACTTTACTAGGGGGAAAAACATTTTTTACACTCTAAATTATTAAAGGTCAGCCTTTTCATATGTCTTTTATATGAATTGATTGGCAAGGAGGCATGAAATATCAAATGTAAATATACAAATTAAAATATATATAATAAACCGAATTGGTAAAATATACAAATAAATCCATATTCACACCTCATCATCCATTTCCTGTAAATTTTCTACACTTTCATCATTATCGTCTTCGTTTTCGTCATTCTGAATGTATTGTTGCTCTTCATCATCGTCATCAACTTCATTACTTTCAGTTATTTCATCATCATCTTCATGTTCCTCATCATCTTCATGTTCCTCATCATCTTCATGTTCCTCATCATCTTCATGTTCTTCATCATCTTCATGTTCTTCGTCTAAATCATCATCTTCATCTTCAAGCTCAGATTCAACATGTTCTTCATTATCATCATCCTAAATTATTAGTGATACAAATATTTTTATAAAATATTTTTCTATCTATTCCAACAATAGCCAATAAAATAATTTTTATAGACAAAAAGTATATTTTTGAATGGTGAGAAAATAATAAGTTATTTTCATCATGGATCATCAAATATTTGCAGTTAACAAATGTATCTACATGAATCCTAGTCCATGAATGGTAAAAATAGTTATGAATACTAGTAGCATATATTTTTTTTATGAAAATAATCCAGAAATATTTTAAACGACGAAATAAGTGAAAATATAATTAAATTAACAAAGTTGTAACATTGGACATCTGTCTAAATAAATCATGCATGACCAAATGATGGCTAACGTTCATAAAACAAATGTTTATAAACTTTTATAAATCATATCCAATCAGATTGATGTTATGATGAGTAACTTACAGGATGTTTCAGCTCTAAGGTGTGTTCGTCATGATGGTCGTCATCAGGAGTATCTTCTAACCAACCTTCCAGAACACCAGAATATCGTGACTCTACAGAGTTGGCTTCCACTGAAAATAAAAACATATTTTCTTTAGTTACAAATAGAGTTTTAAGCTTATAGATACAAGAGTTATAGAATACATTAAAATTATAATTCAGTTTTAATAAATAAAATCTTATTTCTAAGTATTAAGTTTTATTTTTTCAAATACTCATTATAAAAGATTACTTTATATACCAATATTTTGTTTAATATACTTACATTCAGTGAGACCTCTATTTTCTAGTATAATCAATCCAATAAGTGTAATCAGTACCGCCAAAAGGGAAAAAAATATTATTTTAGCACACCAATGTCCACCAGTGCCATGGTCATTATGGGAGTGCATAAAGACATCCCCCTCCCCAAGAGCCGCTGCCGTGCCACGAGGCTCTTCTACGCCCAAATCATCTGAAATTATACAATAAGTACGTATATGAGTATATTTTTTTAAAGTTAATAGTGGTTATTATTATCGTCTTATCTTATTATACCTTTTTTTTTCTTTTTATCTTTCCTCCTTCTTGGCTGTACATCTCCTGACATGATTTACTTTGATCTGACGCTCCTTAGGCGGCAGAAGATAGCTCCTTACTGTTTCATAACCCTGAGTAAACAATGGAAGTACAATGAACTTGCAAATCAGGAGCGAAACGTAAAAGATTGCAAATGCGCAATTTTCATGAAGATATAGATGTATATTGGCGCACGTTGAAATATTAAAATAACCTACATAACAAAGTCTCACTGGTCGTTTCTTGAATTTATTTTAGAATTTAACCTAAAAATAACCGAGAAAGACAGCTGGGAAAAGAGAAAATCGACAGGTGAACTGAAACTTAGAAGTGTTAATTTGACAGTAAAATTTACGATAAAATATAAAGTAATAATATTGATACTTATAACAAGAAATATTTTTAAATTTTATTGTAAATATACATAAAAATTGTATAGAACATTCTGTTTGTAAATTTTTAACGAAATACGAATGCATCGCAATTTATTTAGCGTTTCTGTCATTTGACATTAACTGCTGTCTGGGGCTTGCTTCAAATGTCAAAATGATAAGGTTATCACGTTAATAACAAAACTGTAAACATTCCAATGGCATTGCATAAGCACATCACAAATATTAAACTAGTAATTTAAATAATTTTTTCATCAAATTAAAATTAAGAAAATCAGCTACTACAAACGTGTGACATCTAATAAAAATGTGGATAGACTACAATTGAATAACTTAAAACTTTTAAATGATAAAAGGAAATTTCGGTCATATAGTATCATATAACTGTTAATAAAATAATTTCAGTTAAAACTATGTGTGACATTGTAGTGTTGGGTATTCTTATCTCAAAAACGAACTGGAAATGAGCGCAAATTGTAGTTGTACGCTTATAAAAAGTTGCAACAACATAATAGTGGATACTATGACACCATGGGACTCAGATAAAATTGTTTCTGGTTAGTAAGATCATTGTGTTAATCAATGACTTATTAAAAATTATAGGATTATTACTACTAAAATTTTACGTAGCTTGCCTATCTTAATATCATTTTTATTTCTAGCTCTAAGTAAAGAAGAACTCTCTGTTGAAGATATAAATTATGTCATATCCACACACGGACATTCAGATCATACAGGCAATAATAATCTTTTCCTAAAAGCAAAACATATTGTTGGTTTTAGTGTATCATATAAAGACAATTATTACTTACATCCTTTTCAGGAAGGTAATTATTTAATTATTATGATCCTTTTTATTATTATATATATAATAAGGCTTAGTATATACATATACTAAGCCTTATTTTAAATTTAATATGGGATCTTCTTTATAGCCTAAATTTAAGTAAAGTAAATTGATTGAAAGTATTCTTCTTTTTCAGGTGAAGAGTTTATAATAAATGATAATGTGAAAGTAGTTCCAACTCCAGGACATACACTTTCAGATGTCACAGTTCTGGTAATAAATAGTGGAAATGAAACTGTTGCTATTACAGGTGACATAATTTTTTATAATCTATGTATGTTGAGGACAAAGACAAAAATGTTGTTCTTTTTTTAAAAAAATATTTTAATGAATATTAATAAAATAGGTGCTAATCTGTTTAAGGTGATTTATTTGAAAAACTTGAGGATATAGAAAATCCAAGTGTTTGGCTTGATGCAGGTAGTGAAGATCATATTCAGCAAAGAAAAAATAGATCAAAAATAGCTCAATTAGCAGATTGGATTGTGCCAGGACATGGACCAAAGTTTAAAGTTACAGATAAAATTAGGGAGTCCTTATTACAACAAATTATTAAGGATCAGCCTTAATATTATTTATGAAAATTACATTTCCATAATGTATTTCATTGCATCATTCTTTTACTTACCTTACTTTTTAAATTACAAAAAAAAAGATGATTACTATACAAATTTCGATTTATTTCTAGTATTTGGAAAATGTTTTAAAGATCAAGAGAGAGAGAGAAAAATTAATAATAAGAAATCTTTTACATTAAATGGAAGTAGTGCTAATTCACATAGGATAAGAATGAAAACACTTGTTCAGAATCAAATTTTATTACATGTAATATATAAGAATCACTTTGTTCCATTTAAAATTCGGTGTAATACATCTCTAGAGGATATAAAAGAATCGTAAGCAATTAGCTAAATAACACAATGATTGTGTTTTACAAACTCTTATATCTAGGAAAAATTACATATCGAATGTTGCATTTAAAATGAAAAGTGTTTATAGTCTTCCTAACAGGTTCGCAGACCAATTATAAATTTCCGATATTATTTACAAAATAATTTAATGTTAACAAAATAAATTCGAATACTATTTTACAACCATTTAATAGCAACTTATGAAGACCCATTTTATGGAGAGCCAATTTATTAAAGTTATTGAATGTTTAAAAAAATCATTTAAAGAAATATATTTAAAAGACTAGACGATAGCTAAATAAATATAGTAAGTATAAATATAGCTTTGAGAAAATATTTTTTTATATGATGGTTATGAAAGAATTATATATTTGCATATATTGTTACAAATATTGTTGAATTTTAAATAAAAAAATATATTTATACACCTCATGTTTTTTAAAACTTTATTCTAATGGAGGTAGCACATAATATTGTTACCATCACATTTAAGTAAGAAAAGATATTTATGTGTTTATTTATTTTACAAGACAAACTATATATAATATTTCATATCAAGATAAATTTCATACTTTGAATTACGAAGCTAAATTTTGTGAATCAAACTAGCACATTGCGTTATAATTAGACATTAAATGTATAAATCACAAACAAGCACATATACTACGGATGAAGTTTTACAGATATTTTAATTAAGGTACATGAAAAGCGAAATACTAATAACTAAGAAATATTTGTTTACACTAATTTTGGTTTGATTTTAAACACCATAAAAATATTAAGTGAGAAGTTTTACACGATTGCAGTTTGGTGGGGTGGATAGGTATATATTTTAATATACATGTTAGATTTGGTGCAAAGTTACAGGATTGCAACTTGTACGTATGACCAACTAAGAATACAAAAAAAAAAATTACAAAAGCTTTAAATACTAAGGGTAGGCGTGGCCGCTACTTACACTAGTCTTAACGCGGACCCCTTAACATTGTAGCTACATCAATCCGAGAACAGCAAAATACATTATACAATCTGACGTCATCGCATCATTCGTTAATCATTAAGACATTTCATTAGGAGATCGTGGCACAAAGAGCGTTAGAATTTTTTAACTACTTAATATTATATGTTACTGCCGGTGATACCTTCTACTGAGATTCTTGTATCCACAAGTCCGGGCCAAAGTTGCTGCGTGCAATAATAAAAAAAACAAAATTTTCCTATTAAAAAAATCAAAATACGATGTAGTCTATGTACATCTACAATTCTAGACCTTAAATCACAGCCGACGATCACTAATGCTACAACGCTTATACATTTCCATATCCATTCCGTATGTTATAAGATAGCTGCAACCAAAAAAAAAATTACACAGTGTAACTAAAATATTAAAATTAGCTAAACAGTTGGGCTTTGGGGTATATAATATATAAATATAAACATATATAAAACATACGACGTACGATTTGCGGTCTTTAAAAAGAAATATATAAATATGCTCGGTTATGAGTTCAGTTGTAAATTTGTCGAATTAAAGTTAATTATAGATATACCTGAGGGTCAATACTTGTCGGAACAGGCTGAGGTTCATCAATACATAGGTCAGAATCTGAGTCGGTTCTTCTGAGGCTGTTATCCTAAATAATAAAATATAAATAAAATGTGGTTACAAAACATTAAGAATTAATTGTACAAAAAAATTTATTTCAAAATAAAAATTTGGTATGTCCTAAACTTACCCCTTGCGTGTATTGCCTTGTGGTTGTTAAGAGCCTGGCCAGCGGTCTCAGAAAAGCTGGAAGCGTCTCCGTCAGTGGTGGCCGCGCATGTGTCAACAAAGGCTTGAGTAACTTTGAGTCGACCGCGCCCCAGAGACGTGCGAGTCTGGCCTTCTCCCCCCCGCCTTCCCCGCTATGTGGAGTATCCTGATGCAAAATATAGAAGATCAATAAAAAAATCCTATCACATATAGTTTCGAAAATTTAAAAATATTTTATAAATTTAAGTTGAATATTGTTACTTGAGAAGAAATTATTTTTGTTTGTAAATACAAAATATGACTTTGTACAAACGATGATCGAAAAGTAATGATAACGAGTATGTCAATCAACAACTATAGCTTTTAATTGTTGATATATTTTAGTCTTATTATCGTCGCTGATTTTCGAAGTTTTTAGAACGTCTATCAAATATGAACATTGAATTTTGAATACCGAAGAACACTCCCATAGTATATCCAACAAGACAGAGTGTAAATATGTTTAGTAGTAATTAAAAAAAAAAAAGAGTATCGTCGTTTGTTTTTCTATTATACTACATTTATAGGTAATAAAAAGTTACGATTATCATTCGTTTTGGATCACCTCGTATGGTCTGAATAAAGATAAAATATTATACGAAACTTTTAAATTAAAAAAAAAAGTTATTACATTGTTTATATATTCAGATAAATAAGTCGCCAATACCCTAAAGCTTTGTTATCAGAATTAGACAATTGGACCGTGTTGTGACCATTTCAATTCACAGAAACACGAATATAAGTTATTTTTATAGTGAATGATTTACTTTATATTTTTTAAAGGAATTATTTTAAACATAACACTAAGCAACAGAGTTATTGTTACTACAATGGTTTTCTCTTTTAAATCTTAGTAACTTTTATTAATGTCTCTGTGTTGAATATTTCTGCACAACTCGTTCCGATTGAGAATTCTAAGAGTGCTATATATAACAACATCACCCGTGTGAGATTTGAATAATGATACTAATTAGTAATTTTAATAAAACAAGATTTCCATCTTATAGCCTTTCAACTTAATTTTTACGAGTTATGTTGTTAAGTATAGTAAGCATTAGCATGCATTTGTGTTTCATTAAACGTCATGCCGTTTGCTATATCTTGAGTAAATTGAAGAAAGAAGAATTTACATACTTCGTAAGAGTTTAGTTGCCAAGGCATAATCACTCCATTTTCGTCTTTGCCCCACTTAACTACCATGCGGCCGTTCTAGACATTGAAACCAAATAAAAAACAAAATAAAGATAAACATGCAAACTGCGGAAAATTAGATGTGATATTGTGAGTAATGATCGAAGTGTCTTTTTTGATCTCCAAAATGTATTTATTTTTAAATTTAGTTAAAAATATATCGCACTATAGTCACTTATAGAAAAAAGATTGGTTGCAATATCCATGCATATGAAATTATTAAAAATAGAATCTGTGACCAATTGTTAGTGTTATTTTGTCGTCATGCCATTGTTAGTAATTTGCAGGAGGGTTAAGTTAAGATAGTTGGCATAATTGACATGCAGATAAGGGTTTTCCTTACAGATGCCCTGTCGCTACTGGGTGAATTAGTGGAGTCCATGTTTTGGAGGCCGTAACTTAAATCAGCTGGCTGATAACAAATATTTTGATCCATAAGTCTCAATAAAGGTATTAAAGGTTCAGGGAAGGGTAACACATACATCTTATTTGTATATATGTAAATATAAATGATATAGGACTGGGAAGCATAGATTAAAGACAGATTCGATTAAAAAATATAAATGTCCTCTGTGAGAAGTTGTTGTATTATGATATTAATAAATATCTATATCTGATACGATACATACCACCATATAATAAAATTAGCAATTAATATTAACATGTAAGTCCCAAAAATTAGTTTGTAAACAAAATGTATACGTAGTATGTTTTTTTTAATGATTGATTATTATTGCACAATCAAATAAGTTTTTAATTTATTTGAGTTTTGTTACATGGATAATGAAAGCGGTCGAATGGCACACGTAAAGCCATGATACGTGTATAATTATGTACGTACCGGTCTGCCTGTGTCCGTGGCCTGGTAGAGCTGCCACAATAATATATGATTAATCACATGCGCGAAACCTGTATTTAGCTCGCTTAATATTAAAACCTGTGTCATTGAAGATCAGCGATAAAATGAATCTTATTACAACGGTTAAATTAATCGAAACAATTTTATTTAAAAAAAAAAAAAACAGGCTTTAATAAGAAAGCGTTGACATATCAAACACTTCCAAACGTTCAAATAAAATAAATAAATTTCATATAAATGTCGACCATAATTTAAATAGCTTAGCAACCCTGTTTTATCTAACATCATTATTTATTTAATTAAATTAATATTTTTATAATCATAATAAAAAATACGTGTTATTATTATTGTTTTTTTTTTGTTTTTATCAGAAAAAAAAAATTTATAAAGAGGTTATATACATTTGGATGTGCATAATATTTCATCGTTACTATTAATGAATTTTTAAAAACTCACTACATGACTAACAGCGTAATTAATATGTTTTAACACGATAGATGTTTACTTATACAAAGTATGAACGTTATTACAAACAAAAAACGAAATGAAGAGTGATTATTCGAAAGCGACATACAAAAAAAAGCAAAGGAAGTCAGCACTTTAATAGTAGACAGTGGTTATGTACCGTGTAAATGGATTTTCATAGCAAGCTGAGATAAAATATTCAATGTAATTTAACTTCATCTTATAATAATAGCATTGTTATTGTTTTTAATTATTATAATTGAATAAATAATAAGTTACACTCAAATTCCAATCAAAGGAACCTTAAATTTACACATTCCATGCGATTGGCTTGCAAGCACTACAAATTACTTATATCCTCTTAAATTTTTTCCCACATTCAAAACAACATTTGTTAGCGATCCATACATACATAAAGTTTTTTATTTGCCTCTGTTTACTCCTCTTGTGATTTCAATAGGTTATAGGTAACATTAATAATAATAATAATGTCCTCCAGACCGATTTCGGCCACGGCGGCCAATCTCAAGAGAGATTAGCCAACTACGCAAGGGATATTATAGTGCACAAGTGTGTGCGCAACACAGGCGCACTCTATTCCCTAACTCTCATAACCCGATGGGACGGTAATCCGACACGACCGGAGAGTTCACACGCAGGACCGACGGCTTTACGTGCTTTCTGAGGCACGGGAGTATACACACTTCCAACTTTTAGACTCCGGACTGCTATTGAGAATTTTTTGCAAGAAAAACCCAATAACTTTTGTATTGGCCCGACATGGGAATCGAATCCAGGTCCTCCGGGTCTGCGGCCTTACATCAAGCCACTACAACAACGAGGCAGTCAAGTAACATTAAATTATATTATACAAACAATGGCAACAATGGCAATTTGTATAATATAATTTCTGAAACCAAATATGTAATCGTTTTATTATAACCGTTTCAACAGATACATATAATATTCATATAAATAAATTTTTTAACTTAATTTTATTTTTTAAACAATTTCAATTACCTTTTCCAATTCCATTCAATTGAATAATTTATCTCAACTTGTTATTGTCATTATAATTAAAAAAACAAAAATTATATCTTAAAACAATTTAAGAGTAACATATCACTAAAAATGTTTTCTTTTTACGAACTAACTATTCCCAAAGACATACATGTGCTCATGATAATTACAAACGATATTACAAGTGTTAATAAACTACCGATTTAGAAGCTGAAATGTGTTTATATATTTACCCAAAACACGTTTAAAAACCACTACTTCTTATAACCGAATATTATAATAACTATAAATACGAAATCCTATTTACTTGTGGTATTTAATATAATCGATAATATGTGCATTGGAACCAATTTTATAGTGAATAAAATGCTTTAGAAATAAAATAATCAAGAAATATAAAGTTACTTACACTTCTCACGTCGCGGTAGGGCAGGGCTTCGCTTTCGTCGTTTTGACCTTGACTGTAAAATCAAGTATATACTTATATATATATATATATAATAATTAATTCCATCAGTAGAAGTATAAGTGTGGTTGAAAGTCTGCAGAGAAACTGATGCAAGGGATAAACGAGTAAGAAACGAGAAACGCATCGCGGTTTACGAATAGCTAGACGGTCTTAGCGAAATTTCGTTATTTGATATAGTTAGGAGATTACTAACTATAACAGCGTTGTTAAAAGAATTGAAAACCATTTCGTTGGTGGATAGAAAGGTAAAGTAATTAATTCATCATCGATGCGACTTGTGATTTGTTAAATGTGTTCTATTGTTTCATTTGGATTTTTAAGTGTAATCGAGGAAGTCATTTACATCAATTTGTGTGATTTTTTGTTTTATTTTTATAAAGACCAATTCGAGGTTTTTATAAAAATCTTTCGGACGCTACTTAAATTACATGACGGAGCTTTAAAATGTGTACATTTTATGATATCAATTATCTTTGAATTTGTAAGTAATGGAGCGTACGGTTGCAAAAGTCCGTCGAGATAGTTCCAAGTGTGGGTAGGGAGCGAGGAGGCGCGACTCACCCGGTGGGGATGCGCAGGTAGGCGAGCGCGTGCGAGGCGGCGCCGCCCTGCAGCACGACCGTGGCGATCACGATGAGCGACGTGGTGGTCAGCATGGCCTGCCGCGCCTCCGACACCGTGTTGCGGATGGCCAGCGCGAACGACATCGCGCCGCGCAGACCTGCCACCGGTCGACTTTATTGTCTCGGCCGCGATACCGTCAGGCTTGGTCGATTTACACGTTTGACTTATGGCGATTAGTCGGTCGTAGGGCTTTAAGTGAGCCCGTCCGGGTTGGTACCACCCACTCGTCAGATATTCTACCGCCAAACGGCAATACTTAGAACTGTTGTGCTCCGTTTTGAAGGATGAGTGAGCCAGTGAAACTACAGGCACATAACAGTTAGTTCCCAAGGTTGGTTACGTATTGGCGATGGAGCTAAGTGGTAAATATTTCTTACAGTCTAGCGTAACCATTTACCACCAGGTGACGTTTGAGCGTCCGTCTACCTATTTCATAAAAATAAATGCATGTTTCATTACAACGTCGACTTACCCGAGAAGAAAAGCATATGTTGGAAGTTCATGGGGATCGGTGGTTTCCTTCCTAGATTTAGTAGAAACGACAGCGGGTAGATGTTTACCGCACGACCGAGAGTCGAAGTGAGCTGTTATGACGTTAAGAAAATTTTTATAACAATGTGACATTGTGGGTTTATCTTCCTTTAGTACCTTGCAATATTTATTAAACTAAAATATCGTTATCTAATAATGTTTACCTGAGTAATATAATAAAATGAATTGCTAACGGAAACGTGATAAAATTAACTGGTTAAATATACAAAAAAAAAAACCGACAACATGGAAAACTTTTCCTTTTTTTGAAGTTATAAAATAAATTGGTATATAGTAAATATTTCAGCTCTGTGTAAGCGTAATTAGTTCAATATTTATCAAAGGATACGAAGCCAGCAATTATGAACCACGGATCGAAGTGATGCTTCGGAAAAGTGAACATCGATACACCAATGTATGTGAATATGAAGTTCTCGGCGAGGAAGTTGAGCAGCTCGAACAATTGCTTGGTTCTGTTCCGAGAGTCCGACGAAAGATTATTGTACGTGTAATGCGCTTGACATATACCGCAGAATAACACCGCAACGACACCTGAACATTGGAAGATAACATAGCAATAATTAAAAAAAAAAACACAACATTTGTCATATATAATATTACTATATATTTGTTCTACCAGTGGTAGGGTCTTCTATGTATGTAGTTGGTAATTTTCTACCGACAGAAAATAATACTTTATAATGCTGCGTTCCGTTTTTAATGGTGAGTGAGCTAGTGTAATTATAGGGATATAAGAATTCACGTATAAAAGTGGGTGGTAAATTGACGGCGGCAAATATGCTCGTCTACCATTCCAAAAGCAAGATACCCAAAAGAACTTGGTAATTTTTTAACGCTGTAGTAAGTAATGTATGAACAGCTTCTGTTATCAATATTAATTTTTATTTATATTAATTCAGACTGCACTATATGTAATTCTGTAAAATTTCCATTTATTGTCGGAAGATTATCGAAAAGTTAATTGAATAAGACATTTTTATAACTGATGGTAATTGACTGACTGTAATGTATCTATTACCCGTATAGATCGTACTTGATTGCAGAAAAGTGTATAAATCAGCTAAACGAGCTTTATTGAGATCAATTAATCTTTATTTTATTAAAAAAATATTAGTAAGAAATATATACTACACATAACCGATGAAAAATACTTAATAATAATTTATCGGCAAGAAAAAGAATTTAGCCATGACTTTGCAGAGTTACAATTACTTTTAGGACTTTTGGAATTACTTCTGTTCGTACAACGCCATCTATCGGTAGTATCTCTGTCTGTTTGTCACGCTTTCACTTCTAAACCACCAAACAAAACAAAAATGCTTCGTAATATTTACCCGTTAATTCGCAAACTTCTGCTATGAGGAATGCGGCATACGACATGAGCACGAACAACGCGGACTCCAGCAGCGGCCAATCACGGACGTGCGTGAACTTGGTCATGTGTTTATACGTTAAGGAATTATTTGAATCGTTATATAATTGAAAATGTATATTATATAATAAATACGAGCATGTTGGCGTGGTCGGTAGATACTTGCCTTTCACGCCGAAGGTTTTGGGTTCGATTCCCGCCCCGGACAGACATTTGTGTACATGAACATGTCTATTTGTCCTGAGTCTGGGTGTATTTATCTATATAAGTATGTATTTACAAAACAAGAGTAGTATACGTCGTATATCAGTTGTCTTATTTCCATAGTACAAGCTCTGGTTAGTTTGGGACCAGATGGCCGTGTATGATTAATGTCCCAGGATATTATTATTATTATCAAATAAATCAATTTTCATATATACTTTATAAGCAATCAATATATAATAATAGATATCGAATAAATCGAATAAGCGTGAACGCATACAAATAAAATTATAGTATTTATTTTAAAAAGCATTCATTAAAAAAAATATAGACTTAAGTTCATTAATATGACATAACTGTATAATGATTAAAGGGTGCTAAATAAGAGCAACCGACTTGAGTAAAGTTATTACAACAGCCACCCATGCCCACAGTTGGGTTAAGGCCTCCTTTCCTCTTGAAGCGAAGGGTTTTAGCTTATTCGACCACAATGCTCCTTGGCTTGATGAATGGACTTAGAAAAAGTTTCACCCGAGACATGCAGGTTACCTGACGATGTTTTCCTCTACCTGCGAGCGAGTATTTTATATTTAACTTTGTGGTTAAAAAAGAAAATATTCGAGATTGAAAATGTTTTCTAATTTTATGTTATAGAGAATATTTAAGGTATAAAATAATTTAAAAAGGATATCAATGCAGTCAGACAGCCTATGAAAGCGCCGACGAGGAGAGAAAGACTGAATATTCCGATAAAGTCTCCGATTGCTGCTAGGAATGCCGTTATTTCAAATCCACCATCAGTCGAGTACCTCTTTTCATAGTTCTGTATGGCACTGAAAAATAAAAAAGGACAACAAATAGAAAACCGAGTAAGAACACCATTGTAAGGTATTTGTAAAGTAACGATTTAAAAAGTGGCGGCAAAATATTAAAATTGCCTTGTTAATTTCTTTTCACGCAAAAACTATTATAGTTAAATTAACTGAGTTGTATGTCAACCATTTTGTTATTCAATATCATTATATATATCCCCCATTTGGAATGTATATTCTACCGCGAAAAATTAAATAGTCAACAACCCAGTAAGTAGTTACTCATTCAAACCTTCGAACGATTTCAAACAAATGCATTTTATCGGCGTTTTATCATCTATATAAAAATTACATTCGATTTAATGAAAAATAAATTTATGAAAGATAATTCAACTGGTATAATATTTTTTGACATCAAAATTATTTCATAGATACTCATCTAATGCAATTAACGTATTAACAAAATTTTGAAAAAAAATATATATATTAGGTATTAAGTTTTTTTTTTATAGAAATGGAAGGCGGACGTGCATATGGGCCACCTGATGGTAAGTGGTCACCAACGCCCATAGACATTGGCATTATAAGAAATGTTAACCATCGCTTACATCACCATTGCGCCACCAACTTTGGGAACTAAGATGTTATGTCTCTTGTGCCTGTAATTACACTAGCTCACTCACCCTTCAAACCGGAACACAACAATAACAAGTACTGCTGTTTTGCGGTAGAATATCTGATGAGTGGGTGGTACCTACCCAGACGAGCTTGCACAAAGCTCTACCACCAGTAGGTACAGTAACAGCCTATTAATGTCCCACTGCTGGGCTATGACGTCCTGTCCATTTTGAGTAGAAGGTTTGAGAATTAATACATGTCGAATTTACATAGCAATGTTTGAAACATTCGTTCATTTAAATTTGGAAAAAAATATATATAATGTATTAAGATAAGGTGCAAATATAAAAATCTATGTGAATTAAAACATATCGTATTTACATAGTAATGTTTCAACTTCATTTGAATAGTCAATTAAATATAAATTTCATTTTAATAGCTTTTTATATATTCAAATATATAATCATTATCACACGGAAAACCACAATTTTATTGCTATTGGTCAACGTAATCTATTATTAACTTAGTTTATTATAAGACTTTCCTTATATTTAATTTAGTTACTGAAACCGTTTGTACGAAATCATATAAAGCATTTCAAGGGCGAGATATGTATTAAAAAAATCTATTCTGGTTACTTTTTTGTCACAGAAAATAATAGGAATATATTATTTAGTATAGTCAATAACATGAATGAACGAATGAATGAATGACTTCATATGTTCAAGTGAATGGTTTCACGTTGTATTCATTTATATATATATTTACATTGTCTTCAAATTTTCAATCGATTATTGTCCGTCCTACGTGACATGGGCAAAATAATAAGTGCCCTGTCGGCACAACTAAAATCTGTGGTTTATATATTTGTATTGTATGTGTGAGAAATGAAAATTTGATACAAAGTGATTCAACACACGACATTTTCGATGTGTTTTATTTTTAAAAATTATAGCCTTTGAGCTAATTATAACTGTTTATAGATGTATGAATTGAATACCGAGACGGCCCAGTGGTAAGAACGCGTGAATCTTAACCGATGATCGTATGTTCAAGCCCGGGTAAGCACCACCGAATTTTCATGTGCTTAATTTGTGATTATAATTCATCTCGTGCTTTACGGTGAAGGAAAGCATCGTGAGGAAACCTGCATGTGTCTAATTTCATTGAAATTATGCCACATGTGTATTCCACCAACCCGCACTGGAGCAGCGTGGTGGAATAAGCTTCAAACCGTCTCCTCAAAAAAGGGAGAGGAAGCCTTTAGTTCAGCAATGGGACATTCACAGGCTGTTACGGTATAGATGTATGTACAATACTATTAATATTTACCCGCTGAGTACAAGTGCGACTGCATCATTGAGGACACTCTCGCCGAATATCATTGCATACAGATTGACATCCACCTGATGAAAAAACAAAAAACACAATATAAAATTTAGCGTCGTGTCTATCATGTTAATTCACTAAACATTATATTACTATAAAATAGGAAATACATTTCCAATATATTTCTTAATTATAATATTATTTAATCGCATATAATGTTTATTTTCAAGATTCATAAATAATGTATTAATTTCACTAATGAATATGTTGTTTGCAATTGCATTTTATTTTTAAACGTTAGCTTCAAGATGTATTCATTCAAAATTTTCTTCACGTCATAATTCAGAATTGCTAAATACTAATACTACTAATACTCTTAATATTACTCTCCATAACTCTTTCTTCAAAAGATTTTTCATACGAACTTTCATCCCCTTAATCACTACATAGGGGTGAAATTTTCAAAAATACTTCTTTAGTCTAACTGTGTAAAAAGAACCTGTATGCGAATTTTCATGTAGTTTAAGCTGGGTGTTGATAAGCCAGTCGGTTATTCTTTTATATGTATAGAAGAGGATAGAGATATTTTTGGTCATTCATATTTTTTAAGTATCTTTTATCTGTTATATTAATGGTATAGTCTCATCTTATTGTGTATACTGTAATTATAGTCGAAGGAACAAAGTCAATATTATAACATTTTCATTTTCGGAAAAATATCTTTAAATTTTTTATCAGAAATCTTTTAAAATATTTTTTTTATAACAATTATTATTATCAAAATTACTGCAAAAACATTATTTCTTTATTCAATTATTATTTGTGGAATTTAATAAACGAAATAATACCTACAATTTAACTTAAATTTTTTATCTTTATAACGAATTTAGATAGCATTTACATGTAAATATAATTATTGTGCTTATCACATTTGACAGATAATAATATGTCTTAGACGTATTTTATTTTGCCAATTCTATATAATATGATAACGATAGAGAACCTGTTAAACTGCTGTAAAATGCAATAGCTCGTAGACATTAGGACTATTGATTGTTTGTCTTAAAACCACTTAAAGTCATCTCGAAGAAATTAAACAAAATCCAATAAAAACGCCTTAAGATACATTTTAGGAATTATTGAGTCTTCTTCTAATAATGCTCAAGTCGAGTGTATAATAGTCTAAAATAGGAGTAGTTAGTGAAGATTTTCTGATTATTTGGAAATGACACTGCAGACATAAACGCTGCTACTGATTTTTATAAGTACTTTCAAAATTTAATTCAGGATAAAGCTAAAACCGATAAAATCTGTTGGTCTATTATTTATTTTGGAAACTAACGTTATAATTATATTAAATAAAACACGAAATATTATTAACGCTTAACCAACAAAGTTTCTTATATATTAAATTATTAAATATGTTTTATATTATACTAAAATATAAAATTTTGTCATTATATACTTTATATACTTTATATATCTCAATATTGTAGTTGTCCTATAAATATTTGTGTTTTATTATATAAATGATTTTTTATCTACTTAATAATTTGTACTACTTAGTATTATTATGCTTGATTTCTAAATTCAATTAACGTCGATAATATTCAATAATCTCTTTTGGGTCTTCCCCATTCTATGTTACGTTCAATTAATCTAAATTAATCGAAGCAATAAAATAATAATTACAAGTCAATATATAAAAAAATAATTATAAATAATGTATCAAATTAATTTTGTCTATAGAAAAAAATGTAAACAACATTTAATTTGTCATATTTCACTAGGCCAAAAATTGGCTTTACCCCATACAAATTTTCGGTCTTTATATAAGGCTAGGTAAAAATTTTACCGAACCGAATGTTTGCTAGGATATTTTTTATAAGATACATACATACAAATAAAGTATTATATAGAAAGAAAATTTTGTCGAATTTTCAGCCAAACCTCAATTTAAAATATTATGAGTATATTTAGTATGGGAATTTTCTAAAAAGGTATTGAATATTCATCAAACAATTTTTGTTATATTACTTAAAATTAATATATATAAAAATTCTTAACATTTTTTTTTTTTTTTTTTATATCGCCGGGAGGGCAAATGACTCTACTCCACCTGATGGTAAGTGGTAGTAGAGTCCAAACGCGACGACGGCCAGTACAGACGGGAAAAACGTTCTGCACTAGCCGCCTTCGCCTTGCCGGCCCGCAAGATGCCTCTTCACGCCTCGTTTGAAGGAACCCAGGTTGTAAGAGGAGGGGAATACGTGAGCTGGTAAGGAATTCCATTTTTTGGAAGTGCGACAAAGAAAGGAGTTGCCAAATTTCTTTGTTCGCGATGGAATTGATGTCACAGTTAGGCGGTGACATCGAGAACCAGCCCGCGTGGACTTAAGAAGGAAGGGGGAAGCAGGAATTAGAGAGAATAATTCCTCAGAGCACTCGCCGTGATACAGTCGATAGAAAGCGCTCAGTGCTGCTATCTCACGACGCAATTGTAAAGGTTCAAGGGTGTTTGTGACCTTTACGTCGCCAATAATGCGTACGGCACGTCGCTGCAACCGGTCCAAGGCCTCAAGTAGGTACTTAGCGGAGCCATCCCAAAGGTGCGAGCAATATTCCACGCAAGACCGTACCTGTGTTTTGTACAGCAGGCACAGTTGTTGTGGCGTGAAAAAGCGCCGCACCTTGTTCAGAACTCCGAGTTTCCGTGAAGCTGTTTTTATAACAGCCTCGATGTAATCCCTTGGACTAAGGTCGCAGCGAACGTCAATCCCCAGCATGGCGATTTTGCTTTGCATCACCAGCGGAGTACCACAGAGGGAGGGAAGAGGGGAAAATGTTGACTTTTTCGCCGTGAGAGCGCATACCTGTGTTTTCTTGGCATTAAACTCAACAAGATTATCAGAGCCCCATTTGGCGATGAGATCTAACGTCCTATCGAGTTCAATGACAAGATTCTCCCGCCTCTCCTCAGTTTCCGCCCGCCCAGCCACTGCGCGTCCGTGGTATCCACCATGCACTGTACTATCATCTGCATAGCAATGTATGTTCCCAAGGGAGAGCATATCATTGATATGCAAAAGAAAGAGTGTGGGAGATAGCACAGATCCCTGGGGGACCCCAGCATTCACTACATAGAATTGTGAAGCGCAACCATCTACTAAAACACGAAGGCTACGCTTGTGTAGGAAGCTGGCAATCCAGGTGCATAGCTGAGCAGGCAGACCATATGCCGGTAGCTTGGAGAGAAGACTTCTGTGCCAGACCCTGTCGAAAGCCTTGGAGATATCGAGGCTGACAGCCAACGATTCTCCATGCTTGTCGATAGCTTCACCCCAGAGGTGTGTTACGTACGCTAGAAGATCACCTGTGGACCGTTTTGGTCGAAAACCGTACTGACGATCATTAATTAGACAGTGATCTTCTAGGTAATGGATCAGTTGGTTGTTTAAAATCCGTTCCATCACCTTACAAAGTACTGAGGTGATAGCTATTGGCCGATAATTTGCCGGGTCAGACCGATCCCCTTTTTTGGGAACCGCTTGCACATTAGCTCTTCTCCAAGCCTCCGGCACACTTCCCGAAGAGAGAGAAAGTTGGAACAGGCGCGTTAACACAGGAGACAGCTCCGCTGCGCACTTCTTCAGCACTATGGCTGGTATTCCATCGGGACCGCTAGCTTTCCGTACATCAAGTGATTGCAGCTCCGCACGCACATCACGTTGCCTGATTTTAATGTCAGGCATCGTATGGCCACATGCAGGTATTGTAGGTGGCAGTGCACTACAATCATCGATGACGGAATTGTCGGCAAAGAGTTTAGCCAGGAGATCAGCTTGCTCTTGCGGACTGTGAGCTAGCGATCCGTCCGGATTTCTGAGCGGTGGCAGCGAAGGTTGGCAGAAGTTGTTTTGCACAGACTTGGTCAGACGCCAGAAGCTACGGGAGCCCCTAGGATGCGAAACAAGGTCATGACCAATCTGTACAATGCGCTGTGCATCCGCTCTCGTGTATGCCTTTCTACAGGACTTGGAATTTTTATTATAGTTTGCTTTCAGTGAGTCAATGTTAGATGCCCCGCTAATGCAGCCGTTGATCCACTTGCGATATGCCGCCTGCTTAGCTGATACAGCATCGGCACATTCACGAGTGAACCAACGGTTACGCGTACTCCTACTGACGAGATCTGAGCTAGGAATGTAGTATTCCATTCCCAGCATGATCTCGCCAGCAACAGCAGCGGCACTAGTTGTCGGGTCATTCCCACTGAAGCAACGTTCCTTCCAAGGGACCGACGCATAGTAATCGCGCATACCGTCCCAATCCGCCGACTTATAGTGCCAAACGCGACGTTTGCATACCGCTAGTGGCGGCAGCTTGGCCTGTGGCACTCTGGTAGAAATAAGGCTGTGATCCGAAGAGCCAAGAGGAGCCTGAACCACAACCTGATATTCTACCGGGTGAGAAGTCAGCAGAAGGTCCAGTAGAGAAGGTGCTTGCCCATCAATGTCTGGGATCCTGGTGGGCTGATCAACCAGTTGGGTCAAGTCATGTGTGAGAGCAAAAGCATGAGCAGTCCTTCCAGCATGGTCAGTTTTGAGGGATTTCAACCAGGATTCGTGGTGAGCATTAAAGTCCCCCAAAAACACCAATTCCGCGTTAGGAAATTGCTCTTGCGCAGCATCTGCCACCCGACTAAGATGGTCAAATAGTCGGCTTGTCTCCAAGTCACCATTGTGGGATCTGTAGAGGCACACGTAGACTCGGCTCTGACGAACCAGGTCCACACGTACCACCAACATGGAGAAGGAGGGGTCCTCCAAGCAGCGCAGTCGGTGACAGCAAACATCCGTCCTGACGAACAAGCATACTCCGGCTTTCGCTTTGAAGGATTCTTCAAGCGTGTAGCCGGGATAATTAAGGTAGCTGGTATCGGCAGGACGGAGTATTTGTGTCTCCGTGAGAAACAACATTGCTGGCCGTGCTGTCTCGAGATGGTGGTGGACAGCGTTGAGGTTAGTGTGGAGTCCTCGGATGTTAGAGAACTCGACCTCAAACAGCGAGGGTATGGTGGGGGTGAGCACCGCTGTACGACCGTTATTTCTTTTTTGTTGCGCTATTTGGGAGAAATTAAATGGAAAAGAGACGTGAAGCGAGCGATGTATTGCCACGATAGGGATGGGCAAAGTGTGGAGGCGTGTTTCCCCAAGTGGTTGCCAAAAGGAAAAATACACTGACCCGCCGGACGGAAGGGCCCCCGAACCCCCCCGGAAGTGGCCGCCGGGACCCCACCTACCGGTCACCAACCGGCACGACGGTCCACCCCGAGATTATGCGTGGCCTGGTGGGGCAGCCTCACGAGCTGGTTAGGCACGCTCGGGCCCCTGTACTATGCCACGGGCGGCCAGCGGAACAGCCGTTTCTTCGGGTCTCCCTGACCGGCAGGTCAATACAGTTTCCCCCGGCATTGGTTCAACAGCCGTCTCCAACCGGACCAACACCCATCGCGGCAATACTCGCTCGGGCTCTGGCTGTACGCTGGCTGACCTCGAAACGCGGCTGCAAGCCACTTCACGAGTTTTTCACCATGCGTACGGTGGTAACAAGCCAGGCGGATGTTAGCATCCTACCACCAGGTGAGCAGATGGTCGCTCAGATATCCCTTAGTCGCCTCTTACGACACCCATGGGAAAGAGAGGGGCAGTGAAATGTATTCTTTCTCCGTCACTGCACGGATAAAATATACATTATATAATGATAAAACATACCTTGAGTTGTGAAAATATAGCAAGCACAGTTAGTGGATCGGTGGGTGAAATCAATGCACCAAAATATAGCGTATCCAGGAATGTGAAGCTGGCTGCGAGAGACGCCGGCATCAGTTGCACACAACCATACATTAAGGAACCAATGACTAGAGCGGAGAGAGCTGTGCCAACCATGGCAAATGTCAATATTGCACCTAAGTTTCGGAAAAAGTATTTCTGTAATAAATAATCATACATTATTTTTTACTTATTTTTCATGAGTCATTGGCGTGAAGAGTGGCTTGTACTTCTTCTTTTTCTACCCACTAAAAATGGGATCTAAGATATTATGTTCCTTGTGTTAAAATTACAATTAATCACTCAACTTTCAAACTGACAAAGGGGTTATATAGTTATTTGGAGGTCAAATGACTGTAATTTATTTAATCACATTTGTTGTGCACAGTTAACAAGGAAATCAATAAATTAAAATATTTAAATAATGTATATTAATTTTAGTTAATGTACTACTACTTTATGGTTAGTTCTATAGTATTTTATTAGATTTTTTAACTATGGCAGTGAAAAATAAAATACTAATCATATTGAAATAATAAATAAATAATTTATCATCTAGACCAGACTTATCATCTATAATTGTTATTGTTAATCAGTTTTCTGATAGTAAAATATTCTTATTAAACCAATAACCAGCAAAGAAACAAAGTTTGTGTTTTTGTATTTATAAATTTTTGACAAAATAAATTAATAGCTAAATTATAACACTTACCCTTTTAAGACAATAACCAGCATGAAATATTATGGGTGGTAGAATAATATTGAAAAAGATCTCAGGGTCGAATGTTGCCTTTAGGTCGATTTCATTTTGTTCCAAATTCACTATCTCACCTCGGAAACTGTATGCATATGTCTTATTTGGTACAGGTATTTCTAAAACATCAACAAAATGATATTAATAATAAGAAAAAGTATATGTAGTAAAATATAGTGAGATAATATTATTAGTACAACTAGTATTAATAATTAAATAAATTATAATGAAGTATGATTATGTATATAAAGTATAAGTAAGTGTGCCATTGATGTACCTCCTGAGGATATTTGGATTTTGTCAGGGAAGTGGAAGCGCACAATATCCGGTGGTACAGACAAGTTATACTTGGCGTTGGGCTCCGGGTGGGCATCAAGGTATGTGACTTGATTCGTACTCCCTGCATATCTAATGATTGCTCCTACTATAAGACCTAAGGTACAAAAAAATAACGTCAATAGGTAAACAATAATTTATTTAGTATTTTATGAAGGATACTTGAATGCATCTGTTTTTTTAAAAGTAGGATAAAAATGTTTACCCTACACAGAAAGATAATAAATAAATATCAAATAATTTAGAGTATCACTGCGATCTACGCACAAGGATGAGTTTTTAATGACCATTTTTAAAAATCACATGACTAGTTAATTACAACCTTAAGCAATTATATTATCAAATTAAATAGCTTACCATATATTACCGCCAGACCAGTTTCGTGAAGCCAGCTTACACGACGATGCTTAAATACCCATATAGTTAAAACTGTTAACGTTAGGAGACAGGTGTAAATTAACAAGTTAAGACTGTCTATACGATGTAAAAGAGTAGCTTTCGCATCGAGCGCAATATCTGCTCCTGATGCTCGACATGATTTAACGAAATAAAATAAAAGAGGCACGGACCCGATTACGAGTTTCATTCTTGCACAATGAACAATAATATCACACCTAGAAGAAAATCGATTTTTGAAGTCTCATTACTAGTTATTCTTTCAGCACGATACTTATTTCTTCATTGACGTAATTGATAGGTAAAATAAATTGAGCAGATAGTAATACTTTATACTGTGTTTACGTCTTTAAAATGTAGTAACTAAAATACTGTTAGATTAAATTTTGTCAAATTGACAAGTTATGAAGATATCTAACATTGAAAAACAAACAACGACATCTGTTTCAAAGTCACGTCAACACAATAAGTAGCGTTCAGAATAAAATAAGTGACAAAATGACACAACGCATGAATGCTGCAATGACTTAACCATTTTATAAGGAAATACAAAAATTATGATATTTTTATTATAATTTGTATAGCATTTCCTTTTTAATACTTTTTATTACGTTATCAATTAATATTTTTGGTCCGATTTTTTAAATTATATTTTTAATTTAATTTTGGAGGGTAAGTGTAAAATATAAACTATGGATTGATATGATTGAGATTGTGTATGATTGTTTTGAATTTTAAAAAATTCTTATGAAGCATAAAAATATTCCTTATAATTTGTTCTAAGTTTGCATCTAACAAACGCATAACTGATAGGGTTTACCGGACCATTCAATTGAAATCAGCTATAACAAGTCAACAATATAATTACTTGAGCTCGATTCTATATAACAGAATAAATAAGATGATCAATATTCACTCACTTACTACACTACTACTACTTACCAACGTAAAATGCAAATGACCAACTGGCTTCTCAATTTGGGCTATGATGAGACTGACCTAACTTATTTTTCCTTCCTACCCAATCCTTTTATATTACCTACCTATTATATTTTGCTAAATTAAATTATATTCTATTTTATGTTTGCATTGAACAAAAAATAATAAATAAATCTGCTGTCGAATTGGAGGGCATTAGTAGCTACGACGCAGTATATTAAGAATTATTATTTTTATCACCTTCTTTTCATTACTTTGAAGTCCATACAATATGACATCTTAAAGATAAGGGCATATTCAGTATAGTAGTTACTACTGTAGTTACTATCGTATATATTGTTTATGATATGTATAAATTGTTCAAAATTAAAAAAAGATCGATTAAACGATAGTTTAGCTATTATAACGCCAAAAAGAAAACAGATACTTAAAATATTGAATTAATAACAATGATATAATATTCTAAATTAAATTATTTTTGTAATAAGCTTTTTTTCTAATTACTGTTTCATTACCAGTAAAAAATGTCATTATATCATTTTTGTTTTAATATGTTATATTTTCTATATAAATGTTTGTATTTTACAAATCAGTATTTATAACAATATTGTTTATTTACCTACATGATCAGAGTAAATGTATCAACGATTATTAGTAGTCGTGTAATAAAGCGCAGCTCATTTAAAAATAATTCCTAGTTTACAAGGCCAACACTATCTTGCAATACTAGTACAAAATACTTTATTTGATTTAAAGTCCAAGATTTTATTTTTAAATAATAAGATATTCTTGTTATTTGTCATCTATACCTCGTCTTTAATTTAAGTTTAATTTCAGGCCTTTATTCAAATAACTTGTGATATTTTTAAAACTATATTGTTTTAAAAAGCTTATATATATGTCAATTATTTTTACAGTAACGCTTAAATTATTATAATAGAATTAGAACATAGACAAGAGTTAATACTAGGAGTGCTGAAACTTTAATGTACTTTAATGTAATCGTATCATTATGCTTGGCAATCATCTTTTAAATAATATTAATACGGTAAGTATTTAAGTGTATATAATTAACAATCTGTGGAATCTTGTAATTCTTATTAGTTATGTAAATAATGTATAGTATTTCAGTAAAGAATAATGATTGAATGTATAGTGAAGGGCGGAATTGACATTGGTTAAGGTTATAAAGGATATAAGAGTCGTAAAATATTAAACGCAATATTTAAAGAAAACTTTCTTTTACCGCCTAACAAAGAAATATTGGCTAAAATAAAATGTACTTACATCAGGCTTAACGGCGCAAAATACAATATTTTGTCACAGTCGATTATTTGCTTTTAACAAATAGGTTGATATTATGTAGACTAGTATAGTCAATTTTAATATTTTTACATATTAACTTTAGATTCGATATTTCATGTGCTTATTTTGTGTTAATTATTCATATCTTGCTCAGCGGAGAAGGAAAACATCGGGAGGAAACTACTGTATATGTCGGGTAAATTTTTGCGACTTCATTATTTTATAATAAATTAGTATTCGCCCGTGGTTTCACCCGTGTAGGAGAGAGGCGGGCATTAGGTAAAAAAAGTTGCCTATGTCCTTCCTTGGGATTCACGTTTGCTTCGTACCAAATTTTATCAAAATCGGTTCAGCGGTTTAGCCTTGAAAAAAGCGTAACAGACAGACAGACATTACTTTCGCATTTAAAATATTGGTATAGATTAGACAATCTTAACAATTTTAAACCATTGTACAACCATCTTTGTGCTGCCGTTTCAAATTAAATCATAATAAAATTCTGGCTTTAAACCTATAAGTACCTAAAGTATATGTGTTATATATATGTTATGAACACCTACGTATTAAGTACAATACCCATATTGACAGCGCAGAGGTTATGATTATGACCTCAAGCTTATTTTAACATACTTCAAATATGAAGGTTAAACGTTGTCCGAAAAAACTTACACTTGTGCTTACAAGCAGTTATTAAAATATAACTGATACCAATTATGTTTCAATCAATACTAGCCACTAATCCCGATTTTGTATACCTACTTAGTACTAGCTGTGCCCGCGGTTTCACCCGCGTATAACTTAAAAAAATCACTAAGTATATACTGAAATATTATAAGTCTCCTACTTATAAGATTTTGCGAATAATGCATTATTTTAGAACAAATGATTTTTTTTTATATTCGTCAGGAGGGCAAATGACTCTACTCCACCTGATGGTAAGTGGTAGTAGAGTCCAAACGCGACGACGGCCAGTACCGACGGCAAAAACGTTCTGCAATAGCCGCCTTCGCCTTGCCGGCCCGCAAGATTCCTCTTCACGCCTCGTTTGAAGGAACCCGGGTTGTAAGAGGAGGGGAACACGTGAGCTGGTAAGGAATTCCATTTTTTGGAAGTGCGACAAAAAAAGGAGTTGCCAAATTTCTTTGTTCGCGATAGAATTGATGTCACAGTTAGGCGGTGATATCGAGAACCAGCTCGCGTGGACTTAAGAAGGAAGGGGGAAGCAGGAATTAGAGAGAATAATTCCTCAGAGCACTCGCCGTGATACAGTCGATAGAAAGCGCTCAGTGCTGCTATCTCACGACGCAATTGTAAAGGTTCAAGGGTGTTTGCGACCTTTACGTCGCCAATAATGCGTACGGCACGTCGCTGCAACCGGTCCAAGGCCTCAAGTATGTACTTAGCGGAGCCAACCCAAAGGTGCGAGCAATATTCCACGCAAGACCGTACCTGTGTTTTGTACAGCAGGCACAGTTGTTGTGGCGTGAAAAAGCGCCGCACCTTGTTCAGAACTCCGAGTTTCCGTGAAGCTGTTTTTATAACAGCCTCGATGTAATCCCTTGGACTAAAGTCGCAGCGAACGTCAATCCCCAGCATGGCGATTTTGCTTTGCATCACCAGCGGAGTACCACAGAGGGAGGGAAGAGAGGAAAATGTTGACTTTTTCGCCGTGAGAGCGCATACCTGTGTTTTTTGGCATTAAACTCAACAAGATTATCAGAGCCCCATTTGGCGATGAGCTCTAACGTCCTATCGAGTTCAATGACAAGATCCTTCCGCCTCTCCTCAATTTCCGCTCGCCCAGTCACTGCGCGTCCGTGGTATCCACCATGCACTGTACTATCGTTTGCATAGCAATGTATGTTCCCAAGAGAGAGCATATCAATGATATGCAAAAGAAAGAGTGTGGGAGATAGCACAGATCCCTGGGGGACTCCAGCATTCACTACATAGAATTGTGAAGCGCAACCATCAACTAAAACACGAAGGCTACGCTTGTGTAGGAAGCTGGCAATCCAGGTGCATAGCTGAGCAGGCAGACCATATGCCGGCAGCTTGGAGAGAAGACTTCTGTGCCAGACCCTGTCGAAAGCCTTGGAGATATCGAGGCTGACAGCCAACGATTCTCCATGCTTGTCGATAGCTTCACCCCAGAGGTGTGTTACGTACGCTAGAAGATCACCTGTGGACCGTTTTGGTCGAAACCCGTACTGACGATCATTAATTAAACAGTGATCTTCTAGATAATGGATCTGAGTTTAACTTACATTGGAAGAACAGTTATTTTATAGCAATTTTATCGAATAAGTGTTCAACTTTGACTGTTTCTTTAAATTGACATATCTTTATTATTTATAAATCGATTAAAATTAAACAGACACTAAATTTGAAATGAAGTTAGCCAGAATACATTAGTGAAAGCCGCACTCAGACAAACAGATAAACAGACAAAAATTCTAACAATCATTGTATTAGGTTTTCTTGCGTTGATAAAAGCCCTTGGTAATAGTTTTACTCACATATCTTCCATGTACAAACAGCGATCAATTACAGGTTTATTATATGTATGTATAGATTAAAATGAAACATCTAGATACTTTTTGGAGAGATTAATATCAGCATATATTATAAGCTCAATGCCTTTTTATTAAATAAAAATTACATTTCAACAATTTAAACTTTCTAATTTTTGCAAACATGTTAATGGCCTATTAAGTTATTACATTCACGACGGAATACTGATCACGCCGTAGCTGTAAATTGAAGTACAGATTGCTTGTAATAATCGCAAATGAATTATGTTTACTTATCTATATAGCTTAACCATATATCTACCATTATCATTAACATCCGGAACTCACGATGGAATAGTTAAAACTCGGCAGACATGTTTATCTAATACGTCCGCGCCATTGAAAAATACAGGTAAAGGTCGTTCTGACTTGTCACATAAAAATTGCTGAACTAAATACTTGGCATTAATATTATACTTATTGTTAATTTGTTTTAGAACTTTATTTATTTATAATGTTAAATTGTCAATATAAATTTATACTGGCGTTTTATGTTCGTCATAATACCATATTCTTATTAAAAAAAACTATTTAAGCATATTCTGAAATAAAATAAGGATTTAATACTTTAGTGGAGGAACTATTTACACGAGCCATTATAGTCATATATATATATTTTTAGTAATACAGTTATTACTAAAAAGCTGTCAAGTGAATCCCGAATCGTGATTTAGTGTTCTCGTACTAGTGTTAAGTACATTGTAAATACAAAGCCCTTCTTGTAGGACGCGTCTTGAGAATAAATGGGAAGAATCTACGGTTGCAAGTATCCACTAACAGAGGAAATCAGATTGGTGTAAACCCTCTTCATGAAAATAGGGGATCTCTTCGTCGAACTGAACTGAACAAATGTGACCAATGTGATGTATCAAGTAGAGAACACTTTGTCGTCACATATTATATAATCAAAGCCCCTTTAGTCTTTTTCTCAGCCAGGGTTGAGACGGAGGCTGTATGTCCATTACACGAATGACATACGCAGATAGACAGACCGAGCCTGTTATATTACTTATATCATATAAGTACTCCACACAACTCCATTCTGTTACCATCACATAAGGATATAAGTTCAGTAAATGGAGAATCGAAGTTAATGCCGACATAAGTACCTCCGTATTCTTCAGGTCTAGACGGTGGAGCGACCACCTCTGCATATTCCGTAGAAGAAATGAAACCAGATGGAAAGTGACTACCACCGTTTATGGACATCTGCAACACCGGAGACTGCTATGTATACCACATGGAAAACGACGAACGTGACGTCCACACAGCGCCTTCACCATGCCGACAACATTCTAAGCTAAGAAACAGACGAAAACGCCTTTAGGGTGCCCTTAACGGTGTCCAATGACGCTGTGAAGGCTAGTAAGGCCAAGCAATACACAATTTAAAAAAAAATAGCTCTACGAACTGGCTGACATTTCTAAGTCCTAATGAAATATCAATGTTGGCCTATAATTAGTGTATTAGGTTAGTTTAATTACGAATACTAAAAAATTGTGTCACAGTTATAATAAAATAATTATTTCATGTAATAAAAAACTGTAGTCGTATTATTAAAATAACCAATTACTATTTTTAAGTGTATAAAACCAGTATGAAGGTAATCTTGGGATTTAAATGAAATACTTTTATGTTTTTTAAATGAGTTTACATAATACAAGTCATCTTATTTTAAATGGGAAAGCAAAAATTGCCTGTGACAAGACAGAATCCATATTTTATAGTTCGTGATTGTATTCAAATTCATATATTATATTGAAAACAGCGTGTTGAAAAATTTAAATTAAATCAGCAACCTAGCATATTTAACTAAATGTGCATACTAATATTATACATGCGAACATAGCTCTGTTTGTCTGTCTTTTACGCGTTCACGGATTTACCACCAATCCCACTTTAATGAAATTTACGGCGAAAGCTTAGGCGCCAAGGACAGACATAGACGGATAAATAGGACGGATAAATAAATAAATAAGTTCGGGGTAAAAGTGGGGATTAAGACTTGTATGTAAGTCTTCCAATTTTGAAGTTGAAAATGTACAATGTATAAGAATAGAAAATAATAATATATAAACGTTAAAATGGCGTGATGGCAGATTTCGGGTATTTTCGTCACAATTCTACGCAAGAGAAGCCTCCGGTTCAGCAGGTATTAAATAAAATAATAAAAATACTTATACCAAATAATAAAAAAAAATAATTATATAAATGACTAATAAATATTGATGGAACATTAAAACTGATCTGTTCAAGGATGCTTTCAATTAATTATTAATGTATGCTTATTGCTCTAATATATTACATTTATAAAAACTTAACTGCAAACACGCGCTAACACGCAGGTAACACGAATTAGGAAATCCAATATTTTCCTTATACGAATTAGAATGACCTATATTACTACATACAAACTACCACACATCATATAATACTATACTGGTACTATATGTTAAATGTGTGCTATATTTACTTCATCACGCACTTTACTTTTCTTTTAATTTAATTGTCACGATCACTTAAGTTTATATTCTTACTAGCTGACTTTTAAGTGTCGTGAAATTATGTAGCAGTTTTAAAATTTTCCTTAACTTAAAATGAACTCATAATTTGATTTGCACCAATGATTTCAACGAAAAAAAAGGTATTGTTTGGCGGATGTAGAAGTCTCTGGGTGCTTTACTTTATTGACAGAACAATGGTTGCTTATATTATTATATTTACTTTTTTTCTTGTATCAAATTGAGTTTGATTATTTATTCGTCAAATTATTATAGTAAAAAAATGTGCAGGCTTTTGTGTTCTTAAAAATATAAATAGACTTACTGTGGTTAATTAATATAACTACAGCTAGATATTTGAATAATATCTAGAAAGCAGAATAAAAATGAGAAAAAAATAACAATCTATGTGTTTATACTAATTATTAGATGATGTTTATAAGGTATATAATTACGTGCAACGTCAGATAAAATTCCCATATGCGCCAATTGAATATGAAGCTACTACTTTCCTGTTAAATGTTATATTTTCATAAATATACTATAATATTTGTATATACTATAAAGATGTCCGTTTGTGGCTTAGATTTGGGCACACCAAGTTTGTCACATGGATAAGTATACCATCGAGCATATTTGTGTTGGCTAAAGACGGACTGACAAAAAATATCGTACACTCAATTGCTCTTCGAAATTAATTAACTGCTTTGGGATAAAAATATATTACTTTTTTCACTTTAAATTTAACTTTTAATCAAACAATGAATGTGTCCATTACATTAATGAAATACATTGAATTGAGAAAATGAATGGTTGGTGTTTTTATGTTTTTATCGGCGGTCATCGTCTATAGCGCTCCTTTCCTTTTTCTGTCATAGATCCCATTCCCAAAGTGCCAAGTGTGTGGGACACTTACAATAAATTCGTTACTTTTTATATAAAATCCAAAATATTCAGTAATTTATGTGGCAGAACAACGTTTGCTGGGTTAGCTAGTATACTATAAAATAAATATAAATATTCAATTAACAGTCTAAAAAGCATCGACTCTACTGATATCTGTTACTAATATAAACTGAACTCATAATTTATAGCAAATAATCAAGATCTCTAACATCATTATACAGTTCTGGACTAATATATCTTTATTTATAAGACAATGCCATAGATACCATAGATATCATATCATGTTAACTCAATGTCAAAGTTATTTATTTGTTTTTACTCTTGTGATTGAATAGGCTATAGAGTGATGGTAAATAGTCTAAAGCCTTTCCCAATACCGGAAAAAGTTGTTTTTAATACGGACTGGTAGTCTGACGTAGCGTACAAACAAATAAACTCTTCAAATTTAAAATATGAGCATGCATTATATATTTCGCTTGTTTTAATTGCTTTTTAGGTATATTTTGATAATATCTTAAAAATAGGTATGTATAGGTATTTCTTGTAAGACTAATTTAAAAATATCTTATAAATATCATGACAGAGTACTTAACATAGTTTTAAAGTTGGCCTATTAGTAATAATAAATTACTACATAAGTAAAATTTTTATGCGACACTGTGGGTTTTTTCTTTTATCACAAACAATATTAACCGCTAAGGTATTATGAACTTTAATGTTTTGCAAGTAACAAATAAAAACACGTTTTTAAACAACAGAACAAGTTGCTTACTGTACACGGATTGATTTGTTTTAATTTGTTTGGACCCGTGACCGGTTCACCTTAAGCGATTGCAAAACCTATGCTTATTCTTACTGTGTATGATGTGTACAGTTTTAATAGAAAAAAATACAATTTATAATATTATGTGCTACAGTTTCTTTTTTTTATTAATAAATTATTTTAAATTATTTATGATTTTCGTACATAGCTTCTGGCACTGACAGAAGTGATGAATTGGTCGACAATTCTCAATCTGCACCGCCAGGGGAAATAAGAAATTGTGTTCTTTGTGTGTGTTGTTTGTTGTTTTTTTAGTAATTTAGTTAAAATTGGCCACCTGATGGTAAGTGGTCACCACTGCCCACAGACATCCACCGTAAGAAATATTAACCTTTCTTTAAGCCGCCAATAGGCCACCAACCTTGGTGGCATTTGTGCATGAAGTTTCACTGACAGACCCAGCCATACCTACCAACATAGACAGGCGTGGACAAAAACCAGTTATATGGCATGATAGTAATTATAAAATACGAACATATCAATAAATATGAAGTTATTTCAAAATTAGTAAAAATACATATTTTGTAATGAGTTTTTTTTATTACTTTTTCTTGACTGTCCCAATTAAATAGTTTCAAAAATTCTTTGCATCTCACCGAATGAGCCAAATTCCAAACTGAAAGTATAAGTGTATTTTAAATTAACGTATTTTAACAATTTTAAAAGTATTTTAACAAGTTTTTTGATAAAACATCGATTATGTAGATAGATATTTTCATCTGCAGTGGTACCTGCGTATGTATAAATTATGTACTCACAGTGTACAATTTTTCCTCATTCAGAATTTACCTTGTTTCCTAAAACGATGACATGTTCATGTAATGGTTATATGTTATCCCCCTTATGGGTTTTGCTTATATATTATTTTTAAATATATATAACTTGTAATAACATGTACAGTTTTAATAGAAGCTCGACAGTGATGCAAAGGTCTCCTCTCTTCCTACAGTCTTCTTAATGCTTTAAAAGGAAATTTAAAATTTTATTTAAATGATAAACTAAAGTCTTTCATTTGAAACTTTAACATTAAATAATTTTTAGTTCTAGTTCTGGTTACAATAATAGTCTTGGAGAAAATTGGTGAAAGAATATTTATTAGTTTACTACACAGCGCTTTAATCAATTGAACGAAAGATAAAGAGATCTTATAAAAAGAGTAATACTTTTTTAATCAAAAATATCATCTATTCAGATTCTCAATACTCCATTTAACACTTTGAGATAATCGAAACATACATTCTTAGAGAATGGTTCGGTAGAACAACGATGTCTGTAAAATTTCAAGTTTGTCTTATTTTTCGGAGAAGTGGCGATAAGAAACTTTTTTTTTGTTTGTAAATAAATATTTTTAGATTTTAAATGCAGCAACTGAATTTGCAAATGTGATATTACTTGCCCTTGGTGTCTTGTAGAGGTCAGGTGACAATCGCTTTATGTATTAATGATCAACTTTTCAATTCTAGGTTACGAGTATAAAGAAAAAATATTTACATATAATATAAATAGACAATAAATAAATCAATAACCTCTTAATAATCCATCTAAATGATATTTTACCCTTTTTTAAGTCTTGACTAGTTAAATCATACAACTATTCACTTGTTAATGTTATTAAGTTCATGACAAAATTCAGTTATTTTTTTTAAATTACCTTTTTTTAAAATTTTTTTTCGTTAATTAGAGTATACGTAAGTCTGAAATAGCTTGATATCTTTTATTTCCATGCTAAGTTCAAGTAATGTTCGATATGTAACGGGTTTTATAATTATCGTACTAAACTTGTAGGCTATTGCAAACATTGGCCTAAAAGGTCATTTTAATTTCTAGGTTTATATGTACGTGACAGATACATTAACAAAGGAATTGCACTTTTGATACTAAAGTTAGCGTAAAATATCATTGATATAAATGATTATTAGGCGTTTTCAAGGTCTCATTGACAGCATAAGGTCGGAAAAGTATAAATATCTCTGGTACTGCAATATGCTTAATATTTCGAAACAACTTGATAACGTTCCAAATACTTATTTATTACCAGAACTAATCGTTGAAGGATAATTGACGAAGGATGACAAGGAAGAGAAAAATGAGGAGGATACGAGAGCGCTTATCTCGGAAGATTACGAAATTATTAATTTATTTTTCTTTTAGTATTTTCCTCTTTTCGACAGACGGCACCGTCTAGACTTAAATTGTATACCCTTTGTCTATGAGACATTCAAAATCAATATGTAACTAATGTTTACAAAGAGTACCTTAAGTAAATAATTATTATCAGGTTATTATTACGTAATAAGTTTTTTAAACCGGAAATTGTGTGATATATAAAACTATATATTATGGATATTTTGAAGCGCTTGAAGGTTTTCGATTGATTCATAATTGATATCAGTTAATGAAAAATGAGGTAATTAATAAACAGGAAATTTCAAGTTTAAGTAAATTCTCATTTAGATGGAATTTCAACGTTTACCCACATGACACCGATATGGTATTCCCTGTTTCTTTACATAAATGCTAATTATTTAATGTAATTATTTTAAATACAATCCAATATCAGTCAAAACGTCACTTAGTCATTTTCTGTTTAACTCGAAATAAACATAATTCTTCATCAACATTTTCATGCACGTAAAGTATTTCAGTACATAAAAAGGAAATGTTAGTGGAGTCTTTAATTAGTTATTTTACTTTGTTTTTTTCTTATTTAATTTAGGGATTTTTGTCCAACACAGGCAGTCATTTTACTTGTTTCTTGTAATATTTATATGGAAAACAAATATATAGCACCTTAGATTGTAACACTCCTCGGGAATGAAACGATGGCCTCCAGGCCATTTTAAATAAAAAAATATAATTCTATTATTGTATAAATTACCTATTATTGTAAAACATGAGATAAAAAAGCGCGTTATATTTCTTTCACCGGTTCTTCTCAGGACTGAGGTGTTAAATTCCGAAGTAGATAGTGGTAGATTTTTGACAATCAGTAAGCAAGAGTAACGCTCCTATATTGAAAATATTATAAATATTATTTGGTCACTTAGCGTAGTTAATTAATATGAATATCGAAATACGTCGATTTTATATAGTTGTAATGGAATAGGCGTTTGTCTTCCATCTCACATGATAAAAAGTGTAGATGAAGACGAAGGTGGTAAACGCCCATCCAAAAGAAACCTGTTCACTCTACTCTTAAAGGCTCCAGAGTTCAACTTATCAGGAAAAATAGACACAGGCAGGTCGTTCCAAATCTTGGTGACTCTCACCAAAAACGAGCTGTCAAACCATTTAGTTCGACTTTTAGGTATGTCAACAACGTATGGATGAATCTTTTGCCTGCGCCTAGTAGTCCGATAAAGGAATGGAGATGGCTCAATCAGTTCGAAAAGAGCCTTCGAGCGCTCCAAAGTGTATCCTATAAAAAACCGATAAGCTGGCAATTCGACGACGATGCTCAAGGTGTGTAGTCTGCTATTTGAGAGCTTTTCGTTGTTAATTAACCTACGGGCTCTTCGGTCAACTGAGTCCAAAGCTTCCAGATGATATTTGGCTGCACCGTCCAAGAGGTGACTGCAGTACTCCATGCAGGATTGAACTTGGGCAGTGTAAAGATTAAGCATCTGTTCAGAGCTGAAGTACAGCCGAAAATTTGAAAGAATTTTTCACCGATTTTTCACAATCGGAAATTTGATAAGAGATATCTTTTGCTTTACCAAAATTTTTAGTTTTATTTTCAGTATTTGAAGGAGTAGTAACAAGTACATAAGAAAATCTATAAATATGCGAAGTCAAGATAAAATTGTTACATTAAATTCAAGACTGACATATGTACTGTTTTATTACACATATACTTAATTTAAAAATAACTTTTAAGTTATTAAGTTTAAAGTATTTTTTGCCACATACACGTTTATCGCTTATATATTAAATATAATTTTTTTTAATTGCCTAATTGTTTTAGTGGCTAGCTTACACAAGGGGGACAGCAGATTCATATGTTGAAAAGATCCCGCATTCTCTCGGGCCTGTGTTGAAGATGGCCATTGCAGGGTCATGTGATGTCTTTCACACGGGTATATTCTGAAGCTTATATTTTAAAAAAGTTTTATTATTCTTCATAAATTTGGCGTTTCATTGAATAATGAGAGCACAGCGATTGTTTGCATAAACACTTGTTACAAATTTTATGCGCAGTTGTCTCTATTTACCTTGAGAATGACCACCGTGGCTGAAATCGGCTCGGACGACGTCATATAGTTTTTTTATAGAAATAAATAGGTTTATAGAATTATTTATAAATGGCATGGTTTTGACCTTCTTTTTTATTTCTATACTCTTCATTACAGGCATCACACAACTATATAAAAAATAGAAATTAAAGTTGGTAGGTAGTTCCCCTTATTTTTATGATTTCATCATGAATTATTAACCCTCCTTTAATATCCACCATAATATATAAACTTTAAATAATGTGGCATTGATATTGATATTTAACTATCAAGTTAAATGTTTTAAGGCAACTTAATTAAATATAAAATAAAAAAACTTTTTTTTTCAATTTTTACAGTTGAATTATATAATCACTATCAATATAAAATTAGACCTAAGTGGGAAAATCGCAGTCAAATATAATTATGTATGATTGGATTTATTAGCACAGAGGCTGTTTCCAATAGCTGTGACGAGACGGCTTAAGACGCGATAATGTTCGCGTTGTTTCATAAATTACCTGCATACGAACGTCATATGATTCTGTATACATAAAGAAAATATCTTTTTCGTCAGGACAGCGTATCAGTACAGTGGGCGTTCGACTGGCGCGCACGTTGCACGTCAACTTAATTCAACCTTCGCGCCAAAAATCAAACTAACCAATATTTATAAAGCTAAGACGGTAGCCATGATTAGAACATAAAGCGATTAAATATATAATTTTGAAGTGATATTTTAAAAGTGATATTTTTTTTTAGTAATAGATAGTGTAGAATTCAAAAAGATGTACAAATTTTTGTTTTATTTTGCTGTGTTAATTTCCTATGGGTAAGTAGTATTTAATTGAATTAAATATTTTAAAGGCTTAAAAGCGAAGACATCTAACATTGTTTTCAATATTTATACATAAGTAACTCTTGGCAGTTTAAATGAATGTTTAATTTATATTATTGAAATAAAAAGTAAATAAAAATATATAAGAGTATGTTATATAATCACTCACTATAAAATTTTTAGCATCAAAAATAAAAAATATATCATTTTCATCAGTATTAGCGTACTATGATTTAAATAAAACCATATTTAAATTTTGATGAAATTCACTCACTTAAAAAATTAAATGAATTTATTAAGAACTTTCATGGTGCAAACTACATACAACTATTTAATGAGCAAACCACAAAGTTTGCTTCTTAAATATTTTGTAAACTATAATTATTATGAACAACCTTCATATTTTAAAATATGTAAACTTTTTGGACGACAGATATAGATGAAATATTGTATTATTTGTAATGAGCGCAATTCTGACTAGATGTTTAGATAATTGTTACCACTATACTAGACTATGACAATTGTTAAACCTAACCAACACAGTTTATTGAATGATTTCCATTTACATTTAAAAAATTCTAAGATTGTATTTAAGTTGATATCGTGTTAAAAGGACAATTGGATAATTCGTCTTCTTTAATAACGTGGGAAATTAAAATGTAAGATTCATTTTAATCGTAGTAAGCAATTAAATCAAAGATTATATTGATAGTGGTTATATAAAGAGCAGAGAACAGTGCAATTTATTTTATATACTTTTTAATTTTGTTAATATCATTAAGTTATGTCGGAACTTTAATATTTGTATAAATGTAACATAGGAAACTATTATTGCTAAAGTTTTACTTTTAGCTACTGCAATTTCTTAAACTTAACTTAAATTAGTACAATATTATGTTCCACTATTAGTTTAGCAATTTTCCAGAAAAAATATCGTTGGAATCCACACTAGTATACATATATTGTGACCCGTACACTTATTTTCATAGACTGCTATTCATCAGACTAGAATAGGCCCATACTTATGTATTAAATTTAAAAGATTGGCACATAAACAAGTTTCCAGAACTTCCAGAACTAGACATGGTCTAATTAATATAATAAAATCAAGCCATTACCTCAGTACAACGTATAAAATTTATATTGTTAAGTTAGATTATATTTGAAAGTTACATTCTTCAAATATTTTAACAGAATCTAGATGCTGAGAGCGAAAGGCCTTATTTAGTTTTATGTATATTGTAGTATGTAATTATTAATTTATATCTATTTTCTTGCTTTTACGTTTACTAATAAATTAGTTACTCGTTTTAACTTCGTATAAGTAAAATCAGGTCTTACTATAATATATGATTTTTCTACGTCCGAATTTTTATACACCTTACGGCACGCTCCACGTCTATTTTTGGATTTAATTCTAATATCTATTTGATTTGAATAAAATTTATCTCCACTAATATTATATGGTATTTAAAAATGAACGTTCATAGATGACCTGCCAAAACAACAACAAATAGGTATAAGAAAATTTCGAGATATATAAGTTACGTAATCTCCAAAATGTCGTATGCAATATGTTCTTATATTTATTTGGTGTAGTTATAGCAATATTCGCTTGGTAATCGGATTGATTTTCTTAATTCTCACCGACTACCTTGATTTTGATATTTTATTAAATATATAACTAAGTATTCGAATTTCTAGTCCATCATAATATTAATATTCCGTATCAATAGGATCAATAGTTTTGAAGGTAAATTTGGAAAATCAAACAAATAAACGAGTCTTACCTCCCCCTCCTTAATACAAGTATGATAATTTATATGATATTTAGTAATGAAAGTTTGTATACATAGAATTATTTTTACTTTTATTCTTGTAATAAATTATAGTAAGTATCAAAATTTATGATATCAGTAAGCTATTAATTATACAATATATTAAATTTAAGATTTACTAGTTTAAGAATTGAAAAGAATACGTTGCTAAAAAGTCTTTAAAAGTTTTACATAATTTATGTACTTTATTTGTATTGTATAAATTATATGGTCAATGACATATCTAAAAAGTTTATCTATCTGGAAATAAAAAAAAGCAGGCACACAAAAAAAGTTAATTGAAATAATAGAAAATATACGTCACACGTCCTTGGTGTAGTCCTAGGTAACATTGCTGGGCAATGACACTTTGTCTTCTTAAGCTTATTTGGCTTCAAAATTATTTCAGTAGTATTTTCTTCTCAAGGGCAATGACACTTTGTCTTCTTAAGCTTATTTGGCTTCAAAATTATTTCAGTAGTATTTTCTTCTCAAGGTTGCATGACTAAAAATTCAGATATGATGTTTTCTTTCACATCCAGATTATAAATTTTAAGCAGAGATAATAACTGCCCTGATTAAACGCATTGTAAAGCTATTTCTCAATTACAAGATCAATTACAAAACTTTCCTATTTGTAATACATCTTTATATATTACTCATACTAGTGACAATTTAGTTGTCTGTTACATGACATATTATATTCTTGTTTTTAATTACTTATTCATAAAATAATAAGTTTATTAAAGCTTTGCTTACATAAAAATGCCTGAGAATATGGTTAACTTTATATTGATTGGTTCACCAATCAATCAATCAATTTACATTTTAAATGTAACATTCGCTATCACAATTTTATTTCCTTGACCATAAATAATAAAATATCATTACGATACATTCGCCAATATTATTTAATTAATACTTGCGTAACCATCGTACATTTTGAATTTTGTATATTCTACTATTGAAAGTGACAGTTTTTTAATTTAAAAAGGATAAGAAATAGGCGGACGCTTGTGTAACGTCCTAATTAGTTACATAAATTGTGCATTAATGTTTGTACGTATACGTTTTTATATAACAAATAATATATATAAACATAGAGAGATAAGTGAGAGAGAAAGTAGTTTGATTGTTATAAAATAAAGTTGATATCTTTTTTTTAGTGTTTTTGCTAAATCGAGTATATATGTTACCGGATAATTGTAAGGACCGTTAGTTTTTAATACATTTAATCAGATTGTAAACTTTTGATAAATTATAAACGGCGTGTATTGTGCAATGTATTAGTTAAAATATTAACACACTACGCTAACCTAACATAAAAGACGCTAAACTAACGAAATTTTATTCGTTTGATTGAAATTGAATGCTCCGTTCACAATTTATTCAACATCTCACATTCGGTTTAGATTTAATATAAACTAAATATAAAAAAGTCGAACATTTTATTTTAGTCTGCTATTAAAGTTACCATTCGATCGTGTACACTACATTCTATCAAGAAGAATCCGCAAGAAACTCAGTAGTTATAAAAGAAGTAAATAAAAATAAAATAGTTGTATATTTTCAACTTAACCTCGCAAAGTGATACGAAAATAATTCCTTTAAATGATGATAGAGTTTTTAATGTAATGAGACAATCACTAAATTAATCCGTCAAATTATCCGCTATATTTTTTGCGAAGTTATTTCTCATCGCCAGACGTGTTATTATGATTTTGAGATGTGATTTTGTATACGAGCGATTTTCGTTTGTTGATTTTATTTCTCAGCTAGAATTAAACTTAACTAAAATAACATAATTCAGGTTATAAAATTGCTTAATATATTATAAGTAGTAAGTAAGTAGCATATTGACAGCATATATTTTGTAATATCATTTTTTTAGCTTTCAAACGCTTAACGTCTCGCTTTAACTTTCATAAATTAAATAACTTTTACTCCTTGATGTAGAGACTTGCAACCTTAATCAGGGGTCAAAAACCTCTTTGATATTAAATTTATTAACTTTAATAAAAACTAACTAATAAACTTAACTTTAATAATAACTAACCAGCAATAATTAAGGATTTTTTTATTTTGTAAAATTTCCTTTTAATTTTATTATAATACGTCGTCTATATTTTTACAAATAAAAAAAACACTATTTTATTTGAAATAAATAAAATAGTCTAAAAAATATTTAACTAAATAAAGTAAAGAAAAGATACAATCGATATTGGACCTATTCGACATCAACCTTTGTAGTTCTATATTTTTCCGCAAGTGTAGATAAAGGTGACAGTAGAAGGTTTTCCTTACGGAAATAACTTCGCCCTACAAATTCTTGCTTTTTTGTGTCAATGTCAACTCCGTTAAGTTAATAATGACCAAATAACTATGTTAAGTTATCAACTAATAGAAATTATTATAAATAGGTCGTTGTAAATTTAGATCACTGATAATGTGAAGTGAATTTTAAGATTATTTTTGTCACAAGGGTAAGCTTATTCAGAGAAATAATATATGAAATGATGTAATAACCTTTTGGTTTACTAAGCTAATAAAAAATATACTGAAAATAACAAACTACAATTGATTTGAAAATTATTCTTTGGTATAAATTCAATATTAATTCAACTTAAAGTAACGTCATGTAAAGTTGGAAACTACGTATATTAATTTTGTTAAGTTAATTCAACATGCAAATGGAATTTACACATAACCGAAAGATCGTAGTTTCGAATCCAAACACTATCGAGATTGAATGTGTCTAATTGATGTTGGAAATTCATCTTATGTTCAGCGTTGAATAAAAACGTCATAAAACCTGGATGTGTAGGATAACATTTTGCCACGTGTATATTCAACATCCCGGCAAAGCTGCGCATTGAATTAAGTTCCAATCATTTTTCTCAAAAAAGGAGAATACTTGGCGCAGATATGTGACATTACTTTTTACTACTTTACTTATCACGCCTTGCTCTCATGTCACCCGTTTGGGTTCGGTGCAGTGCAACTTCATCAAAAAGGGTTTTCGCAGACTTTTAAGGTCGGTCCATATGAAAACCATCCTTAGAAATGCTTTTACTTGTAGTCCCGTCACTATCCAGGCGTTTTAGACAATCACGTGATCCGTGAAACGTGAACGAGCTTAACTCTTACTTAGTCGGTTCTTACGACACCTACTACATGTTGAGATATGCTTCCTTTTATTTGCTATGCTGGAACTTGGAACAAGGCACCGGCGGTTTTATTATGTATATTATTTTATGTTAAATAGTGATATTATTGCTAACGATAGTAATTATATACTTGAGTATTGTTTTAATGTGTGGAATATACATTTTTGTATTTATTTAATGTGCAAGACAATTGATATTGATAATAATCGAAAGTTTATCAAAATATGATATCTTTGTAGCATACATTGATAATAAATGATTACGTCGATCAAACTGAAGGAGTATTGCCATGCCAGAATAAATAAAACATTTTTTTTGTTATTTATAATTCTTTGCAAACTGTTACGTGCATGCCATTTCTCGAGTTTTTTTCTTTGTTTGGTTTGTTCCGCTTCGTTAATAGCTACTTTAAATTGTAATACATGACATATACCTATAAATATAATTACATCTTACATAAATTATACTTTTTTTTCTAACTCGCGTTTTTGTATGACAATCATGAAATTATATGCTCTGCTCTGCTTAAGAATTTGGTTGCGTAATATAACTTTCGATTTGTAATAAAAAGTGGGCTAGACCGCAGACTTAAATTAGTATTTGCAAATCTTGACAGCTCATTACATAGGTAACAAGTTCGTGTTTCATTTGAAATAGTAATAATAGTAGTATCCGCGCTCACAGATAAAAAAAACAGTCATTTGTTTTTAATGCGTTCAACAATTATACCAATAATACGTCAATATAATAGATTGCGTTTTCTTAGATACAAAATTTTAAATACATTTTTAAATATAAGAAAACTATTTATTTTTATTTTAAAGTAAATAATTACTTAAGAAATATTGTCTGTTACATACACACATACGTTACGTAATAATACAATTAATGAGTGATATACTTAGAATGAATATATCAAAGTCTAAAAAATATAGTATCTTAAAATTTATGCGGATTCATTAAAATAGGTTGTTAAACAAAGTTATTGAATAAGCACAAAAATAACATTTCTATATCTTTACTTTGATCGGGCGAATAAATTATATAAAATATCAAATATCTTATAATATTAAATGACCAATTCTAGTAATAATTTATTTTTGTATATCTCGAAAACAGCTCTAACGATTTGGCTCAACTTTTGTATAAGGATTAAGTTTTGCTTTTTAAGTATATCGATATTCCTTCTTTTTAATTTAAAAAAACATATAAACCGTTGATCGTAGCGTGAGTATATATATATGTAACCTATCCTTTTAAACGGGCTCCTTAACAAAAAAATGTATTCGAATCGGACTTTTAGCTTAGTGCGTTCAATCTAACTATATACCTTTCAAATTTGATTTGTGAGGCTCGAACTTATTATACCTTGTGTATAATATTTTAAATAACTTTTTTTTTCTTTATTAGCTGTCTAGACAGACATTTTAGTAGGGATCGTTGGATCGTTGGACGAGGAAATCTATAATTAAGAGACAGTAATTGTCGATATTATAGGAATGTTAATGTACGAATCGTAATAATTATCAAACAGAAATTAATTCACATGTAAGTGATAGTATATTCGCTTCATTATTAAATGTCAGTGATGGTTTATAAGAATTAATATGTTTATGTAGTTTGTTTTAATATAAAAAAAATAATTAGACTATTATTATAGAATAATTACAATCAAATTACACGGATTTAGGTAAACGCAGATTTTGCTCTTTCTGTCATTATTGATTTAACATTCGATAGAAAGGGACATAGCATTGTTTAACTAATCACCTGCTAGCCACATTTATAAAGGAAGGCCGTAAGTTATCAAAACAAACCAAATGAGTCTAAAATCGAAGAGGTTTATTAGTTCTTTATATTATTATACTTTATTATATTAGACTTTATTTATTTTTTATTTATTATTTATTTTTTATATTTATTTATTATATTAGACTTTATTTATCAAAATTGAGTTTCAACCACTGTAAATAAATGTATAGGTGAAATATTTAAGATATATATATTTACTAAGTGTTAAATAATAACGATAGGGTTTAAGGAAACTGCATACTCTGGAAAGAGGGTATAAGGGTAGGTATACGTAAAACTGAACGCGATAAACTCAAAAGCTACCTAACATATTTTCATACGATTTTTACCGATATAATTCATTAAGGTTTTGGGTAAATTGTTTTGTATGCCAACTGAGACTTTGCTGGCGTGCGCCGCGTTAACCAATAGTATGTATTACGATAAAAACGTTTTATGTGGATTCTTATGTAGACGGGTAAATAGCAATATATAATGTAAATTAAATATAGAAAATATTTCCATTGTCAATAAATTCAGTTAGTCTTAGAGATTTAAAGGTTTTAGAGATTTTTTTTAAATGATTTAATTTTTATATTACTAAAAATTATTTTAAATAAAAATTAGAATGGTTGCTATAATACTACTTTGGCAACTTGAGTCACACTATTGCAGTATAATTGTTTTTAACAAACGTAACATTCATTTGAGACGATTCTTCCATCTCCATTGTTATCTATTTGGAGTAAATGGTCTATTCATACGACATGACGGACGTGCTTATTGACGTTAATCGTCGCGAAATGGACCTAGTTCAACGTTCTGTCTCGACGACCTTGCTTGGACGCCACGTTATTGCGTAATTATTAACACTTGAGAACGAATGATATGGCATATAAGATAAAGTTTCAAAAAACGGGAAATATAATTGAAAAATACATTTTATTCAAGCAACAACAACAGGGTTTAACAGGGTTTATGAAACCCTTTGAAAATATTAATATTCTAATATCCGTCATATTAAATATATGGGATATGTATTGTGACTGGGGGAAAGTGTTTTTTTTCCCGCCCACCAGTTTTTAAACCTAAGGTTAAAATAAAGCCTTTAATGTGAATACCTTGTATTGCTATCACGATGACAAGTGAGCCAGTGTAATTAGTCATGAGAATATAACATATTTGATATATAGATAGATGGTAAATTTACTATGTAAGTAGCTTAAACTTACTACAAGGGTTCATGTGCGAAAGTACCCACATACCTCATTCGGCATATTATCATTCGTCTGCCGTCCTAAAATAAATTAAGAAAGAAAAGTTTTTTTTTTACTACATATTTGTTTTTTTTTTCATATCTATATATAAGGGCATAATTTGAAATTCTTAGTAATTAGGACGATTCTGTTGCATATGTATTATTGCAAGATGTAACAAACTTTGTGAAACAAGTTCTTAGAATATTTATGTTTGAGTCCCAATTCATTGCAGTCTGAAGCAGGTACCAGTTCCTTGTAAACTTAGCGCTAATTGACAGTAAAAAATCTTAAACATGAAGTTTTAGACAAACATTTTCGTTTTTTTTTTACTGAAGTTAAATATGTATGATTTATTACAACTAACAGCCATTTATAATGTTAGTACCAGATGTTACTTTTGTTTTTGTCAAGTTTAAATATTGATATTCAGACATTGACGTCAAAAGTGATATAGAACTGGGGCCGAATTCTTCTAATTTAATCCAACTTTGAATCATCTGGATTTATACGAATCGGAATCGAACAGATAGGATGTTAACATATACCATTGTGTCAAAACAAAACTTAATTCTAAACTCTTATAATAATATTCGATAATCAAAATAAAATAATAGGAAAACGGAAAAACGGCAACGATCACGCTTCGATTCGATTGCGATATATTGTTAGTAGAATTGGATTTGGTTATAAATAATTTGTTTAAAAAGTTTTAAATTTTTACTTAATTTTTTTTTATATATCATAAATAATAGTATTATAAAGATAAACACATCATGAAAATTCGTCTACTTTTTAAAAGTATTTTTAAAGCATAAATTTTTATTTATGTGCCTTTATTTAATTGTATTATAGAATATTAAATCATTTACTATTTTTATATATGTATTTACTTCAGAGAGAGCATAATTTTATAAGAAAAATAAAGGTTAACAAAAAAAACAATTTACTCATTCGACCGGTCTTGATAGTTGATAATATTCGTATCGAACATTGAGCAAAAAATCTATTTGCACAACGAAGAGGCGTACAACATATTAACATAACGTTAAGAGTAATTGATTACATGTAATATTAGAACTCTTAAGTACAGACGAGTATGTACAAGTTTATTTTTAATAATAAATTAATGCAGAGGATTCTTTTTAAATTAATGAATAAATAAAAAAAATCAAACAAAATGAATAAAAAATATGCTGCTACAAATATTATATTCATATGCATTATATTTTATATATTTTTTATATAGTAAATAACTTATTGTAAATAAAATATCCTGTTTTAAATCATCGTGACTTTTCGTTGAAACGATAATTTTTCATTTGTTTATTTTATTTTGGTGATGAGATTGACGATGATGATGATGATGATGATGATGATTATAGTTATAACGTCGACTTAATCAATTTGTGATATAAACGAATAATTATTAACTAGTTGGCTATCTAACTTCTTAATTACACAGATTTTGATACGATTTTAACCATTATTTAAAAGATTTATTTACGAAGAGTCTAAGATAAATATTTTTACAGCTATTCCCCTGAAACTAGCGAAAACTAGTACGAAATAAGTAAAGTTGTTATAAAAATGATATTAACAATTTTCTTGACCGGATCAAAAACGGAATGGGTAAAAAATAATAATCGTTATTATTGTTTTGTCGCAGGTATGCCGAAATATTAAATTTAGCTGGAGGCCCGAAGACTAATTATACATTCCCGAAAGGCTTCCTATTTGGTGTTTCTACCGCATCTATTCAAATCGAGGGAGGATGGAATGAAGATGGTAAAATTTACTTACATAATTAATAAAATTTCTAAGTTCCGTTTATTTACTTGTAATCTGATATTTATATATTATATGTTTCTCTTATTAATGTACATTCTTAAGTGGCTTATTAATTAGCTATAATTCTTTAAAAATATTTTTATGGTCATATTTTTGAAGTTACTTTTTTAATATTTATTTAATTATTAAATTTAGCTAAACGCGTATCTGTTGTAAATATGAAAATTAAAGTATCATTGGTTTAATGTTTTTTTATCGCTTTTCAGGCAAGACGGAGAGTATATGGGACCACTTAGTGCATACAAACCCAAAATTCACCAAAGATGGTTCCAACGCCGACGTAGCAGCTGACTCGTATCACTTATACAAACGAGACGCTGAAATGGTACACGAACTTGGTGTTGACATTTACAGATTCTCTATATCTTGGCCTAGGATATTACCTACCGGTTTGGCTAACCAAGTCAATCCTCTTGGTATTCAGTATTATAAAAATCTTTTAAATGAACTCGAGAGGTACAATATAACGCCTATGGTCACAATATATCATTGGGATCTTCCTCAAAAATTGCAAGACATCGGTGGCTGGACCAACGCTCATATAATCGACTATTACGCTGAATATGCAAATGTCTTGTTTGAAAACTTTGCCAGTCAAGTGAAATATTGGGTGACGTTCAATGAGCCAATGCAGACTTGCTTGGAAGGTTACGGTAACACCTACAGAGCGCCAGCTCTTAATCGCCATGGTATTGCTGAATATCTATGCACACATAATCTGCTGAAAGCACACGCCAGCGTCTACCATTTATTTGACCAACAATATCGTCCGCTATATGGAGGTAATTTTACATTTATTTTAAGATACGAAATAACAGTGAACTCAATCCTTAACTATGAAATGTATTACAGTTTTTTTTGAGAATATACAGTAACAGCCTGTTAATGTCCCACTGCTGGGCTAAGGCCTCCTCTCCCTTTTTGAGGAGAAGGTTTGGAGCTTATTCCTCCAAGCTGCTCCAATGCGGGTTGGTAGAACACACATGTGGCATAATTTCAATGAAATTAGACACATGCAGGTTTCCTCACGATGTTTTCCTTCACCGTTAAGCACGAGATGAAATATAAACACAAATTAAGCGCATGAAAATTCAGTGGTGCTTACCCGGGTTTGAACCCACGATCATCGGTTAAGATTCACGCGTTCTAACCACTCGGCTATAATTTGAGAATATAATTTGTTTTAATGATAGTTTTATATCACACTGCTCCTTGTGGTTTCGACCCCGTGGGCCGTAACGTGATGTTAAATAGCCTTTAACCTTCCAGAATTGGGCTATCAAATGCAAAAAGAGTATTTCAAATCCAGGTGATTTCAGAGATAAGCGCGTTCAAACAGACAAACTCTGGAGCTTTATTATATTAGTATAGATTAATATCTTAGTTAACTCCAACAAATGACAATAATGACAGTGTTACGTCGATCACGTGTCGAGCAAATCACGGAATGCGGGGGGTAATTTGCACGCATGATCGTTGTATTAGTATGTTAATAGTTGATTGGTTTGTTTAACAATTAAAATTACTCGTTTGTAGTTTTTTCTATTTAATAATGTTTTTATTTAATATTGATCACCTTGACCGACATATGTCCTTGGCCATACAAAGCGGAACATTTATTTTGAACCTACTAATAAAATATATTAATATTTGATGATTAATCATTATTTTCTATCAAAGTAAAAGAAGTAGATTATAAGTATAGTACTTCTGGACAAAGCCCTTCTCGGCCTTGATAAGATTTTTTGGAGTACTAGCACACTGTTCACTATGAAAACTTAACGATGCTTGTTCAGATTTGAACCGACAACCTTCGTTACAGATTTACAGTCACGTTCTAACCAGTGAGCCGTGTCGGCTCTTTTTCTATTCTATTGCTATTTTAATGAAATACATAAAATAGAATGTTATCACGAGTAAAACAATGTTATCTTTCACAGCAATAAACTGAACTTAATACATATCTAATATATACTTACAAATACGAGTTAATGTTATTTTTATAATAGATTATTAGCAGTGCAATGTATTCTTGGTATTGCATATAAACTACTGTAAAATACTTTATTCAATTAGATATAATGTTTTTTTAATAATCTGTGTTTATATTATGAAACTGGCGTTTGCATGGTTCAATCTCGTTAATCTAAGAACTACTCATCCGATTTCTATAATTCATTTTGCATTAGATACTCCGTTAATTGAGGAAGGATGCTAGGTATATAACTTAACGCTGCGACCACATGTAGCGAAGCAGTAACCATAAACACAAACCAGTCTCGCGGTATTTCTTTATATAATTTCATAAAAATTAAATATAATCTGTTCTTAAGCTCTTATTGCACTATTCTTTTACTTGATAATAAATATTTGGAAGTATATAAATTTGCTATAAGATTATTGTATAAAATTAGTCTTGAAAAGTATGTACATTTAAACGATAATCTTATTTTTATTTTCAGGAAAGATCGGAATGTCATTAGATTCAAATTGGGCAGAACCAAAAACGAATTCCTCGAGGGACAAAGAAGCTGCTGAACTCTATCTGAAAACACATGTCAGTACCTAATCATTGAATTTATATATATAAAATTAAACTTGTGAATATAAAACAACAAAATTCAATTTTGTTTATAAAGATAATTATTAAGGTTTTGCTTAAAAATATATTAGGTGTACATAGCGATGTAATAGTTTCAGATTTGAATCTGCATTCATGGGCGATTGTTCCTATCATATAACATAAGCTAACACTTAACCAGAGTGGAAAAATTAATATACTCTTGAAAACAGACACTTATAGAATTTTTTCAATAAACAATAAATATAAATTAAATACTTTGTAATAATAAGTTACTTATATTTCTTGCTAAAGAAATTGGCACATGGAATAATAATATTACATTCGAATGTCAATCTCGAATGAATAATATTTTCTTTAATTAAAATTGTACGATACGATTAATTGATGATTCGATTTACATAATTAGAGTTAGAGAATTAATCCTCACAAATTTAAATTTGGATCTGTCTTTAAACTGACACGCAAAATAGTAATTGCCTTTTACGAACAACTTTGCCTTGACATCTATAAAAATGGGGCCGTTTCGATACTTCTTTTTGCGATTCAGAAATTATCGGCATTGGCCTTTAGTATCTCGTTTTAATAAGGATTTTTATCTTCTAATGTCCTAATTTTATCATTATGTTAACCGTTTGCGTGTGCGACCTTATTTAAATCTTTATCAATAATAAATTTAAAAATTAACGTGACATTGATATCTGAATATTTTTGTAATTGATTTCATTTTTAATTACAAGTAGAATGTTCTATTGGGTTTTTCTAATTTGTCTGTTGTGCATTTAGATAGAATGGTCCAGTAGCTTGGCTGTGCGTTTATATCAGTCATTCTATATTGTATATTTAAATAGATGGTAAAGGAAAAGTTTTTTTTTTTTAAGTTTTTCATATAGAGTTTTATATCTTAAATAATGATAATAGCTACATTAGCTTCTGACTAATACTCGATAAGGAGGTTTACAATAGTTTTTTTTTTTAAATGTATGTGTTTTCTGAATTGATTACATTTTGTTCGTTAAATAGTTAAAATAGATTAATGATAAATCATTTAATAGTAATTTATGATATATCGATGTTAATTATCCACATATTAGATATTATATACAGAATATTTTATTTTAATTTTTCATTTATAGCTTGGTTGGTACGCGCATCCAGTGTATTCGGCGGAAGGAAACTATCCACCTGAACTAATACAGCTGGTTGACGAAAAAAGTCGTCAACAGAACTTCAGCCGATCTCGTTTGCCGAAATTCACACCCGAAGAAGTCGAATATATCCGTGGCACGGCAGACTTCTTTGGTTTAAACCACTATACAACATACCTATTAAGTATGGCTGATGGCGAAGTCGGTGCAGTTCCTTCTCACGAAAACGACATTGGCATCGTTCGGGTTCAAGACCCGAAGTGGCCTTCGAAATCATCATCGTCATGGCTTAAGGTAATTTTAAAATGATTACATATGCAAACGCTACATGCTTAATTATACCTACACACTACAGAGCCTTTGTAAATTTTATGGAATGAGATAACGAGAAAAGATAAATTTAAGGTGACTTTGTAATGTATGCTAACATTATACACTATTTGTTCAGAAATTATATTGCATTATATAAACCATCTGTCATATTAAACACTAATTTTCAAGCGGTTTTTAGCAATTTGCCGAAATTATTATTAGTATTTATTGCATTATTTATTCCTTGGAGTAATATTGCGAAAACATTCATTACACATTTAACACCCCGAGTTATTGCTCCCATTCGTTCATTTTCACCTAGAGGTACAGAATTGCGAATTGACGGGGAAATACCTACTAGTATTCTTGCCATCATTACACGAGGTCATTATTTCTACAGTAGCTCGTTAATTTTGATTTTTATATAATTACTTATTCAAGTCCTCAATGTGAAAATTGTCATATAAATTGAATAGTCTTTAATTTGTTCCTTTTATGATAAAAGTTAAGTTAATACTAATGACTAAATATGACTAAATAGCGATGGTGAAAATGATGTCATTTTTAAATATCTATTTTAATGTAGCCACGAAAATGTCTGCGTTTTAAAGTTTAATCAAGTGTTCAATAAGTTATTTGTTTGTATTATAACTACGTATTTTTTTAATGATTTATTTGTGTTAAAATGAACGGTTGTACAGTTTTAACATAATGCCACATGGGATTACAATAATTATGAAGAATTATAAAAGCGTATACTTTAACGTGCCTGTAAATTTTGTTGAGTGATTTGTTTAACATTGATATCTCCCTTTCTTTTTCTGTCATTGAAGTAAATTCAAAAGAAGAACATACAACATTGTTTGTATAATCACCTTAAACAACTTTTATAAATAAGACCGTAAATCCATATTGTTTAGACAAAGTTAAGATAAAAACAAAGTATTAACAAGAATAAATAACTAAAGTACTTATCATTGTTGGGTTTGCACGTGAAAAGTATGTAAATAAAAATTTTACAATGCGTTTCAGCGCGAGATTTTCTAATAATAACTAATAAAAAGCCTTTTTATTTAGGCAATGTTTTATCTCTTTCTGTCATCATTGATTTGACATTCGACAAAAGAAGAAGACACAGCATTGTTTAACATGCACCTGCTTAGCAACTTTTGTAAGCAAGGCCGTAAACGTATAGGTACAATACTATATTTATAAGTCTTCGTGTATCTAAAAGAATCATACTTTGGGTTGATTAAATATAGTTGAATTCCTCGGCCTCTGTAAATAAAAAATAACTCAAAATCTTTCTTAGAGCGTTTCTAGATTGTGAAAGTATTTACAATTCTTTGATATTACACGTTAAACAATTTAAATGAATTAATTTTTTTTTTATTTGTAAACCACATCAATGGCTTGAAGCAAACCAGAAACTACCTCTTGAGTAGGTAGGAGTAGGTATTGTGTTCAACATAATTAAAATGAAAAATGTTTTATTGATAACAATAAAAGCATTACAAACTGGTTGCAGGGGTCCTGTACTAGATTTATACCTGTGTATAAACACCCGTACCCCGTTCTTTCATATAATCTTCTAATTTCATTAATAGTTTTTCATAACACATACAAATAAAACCTACATGTACCTACAGTTACAATATACACAAATATGATACGCAGTATGTATAGGTGCTTATGTATTTAGAGAAGGATTTGAATAAATTGGTCTATATTTTGCTATAGTAAAATCATTTTTATCTGACGCCTAAAGGAATTTCGAGTGAGGAGACTTTTCGAATAGCATCAGCATAATCGTTCTATGATCGAACGAATAATATTGCGCATTTAAAAACAACAATTGCATTTACATTATATAATAGTTTTACATTGATCAAAGTAAATAACTGTTTTATGTATTTAGGTGGTGCCGTTTGGTTTCCGTCGTCTCCTCGCGTGGATCACGAAAACTTACAAGGATATGCCGATAATCGTGACGGAGAACGGTTACGCCGACTTCAGCGGTGTCAACGACGACGCCCGCGTGTCATACTACTGCCATTACTTGAATTCTTTACTACATTCCATACACGATGATCATAGTAACGTCCAAGGCTACTTCGCTTGGAGTCTGATGGACAATTGGGAGTGGGATGATGGTTATGCGTAAGTTACATTTCATTTATTATTGCCAGTTAATCAATTTAAATCGATTAGCCAAAATGGATCAGTGGTTGGAACACGTTAATCTTAGAAGATTGAGAAGAATTCCATCTCATGCTCGGCGGTGAAACATCGTGACCTGCATGTGACAAACAAAATTCCACCACATGTGTATCCACCAACTTACAAATCTTTTCCCTAAATGGAGGGGAGGCTTTAAACTAATGTATAGACTGTCACATTATTTTTATTATAAGTGAAACAATCGCATGATTAGTATAAGGAAGCTTGTGTAATATTTATTCGCCTTAAACTCCTTATTTAATTACTTCTCAGGGACATTATTAATTGTTACGGTTTTGCTTGCGATGGTTATCGAGGAATGCTCGACATATTTCGAATATTATACAGCTACCAATGTCCTGAATGACGTCATCGACTGAATAGTTAATAATAATAAATAATAATAATAGTTAATAATAATATAATATAAACACTTACGATTCCCTTAATAGTAAAATTTTCCAGTAAATATAAAAAATATGTTAAATTGTTTTAAGGCTATATCTTAATTATGTATTTCGAACGAGTAAATTTAAAAGTAAAAAACAGTCAGATGATTAAAATAAATTTGTTGTCAAAATTTTCTACACGAAGGTATACTTTTTATATTCGAAGGTGTGAATGTTTCATGATGCAAGGATATTGCATTAAAATGTAAACAGATGCCACATATACGTGTTTGGATTATGTGTTCAGCATATTAAATGCTATTTTCAGTGTAGCAACAGTGGCGAGGACGTTTTAGTACCTTTAGGTTGTACAAATAAAATTTGAGTTTAGAATAAATTGTTAGCTTTGTTAATTTTTTCCACAAAAACGTAATGTTCCATAAAAATTGAATTGCTAAATCTACATATCAAAATTTCGTTAGCTTTTTTTATGTATTATATAGAAATCAATACTGTAACATGGCCGTAATGTAAAGTCGAGATGGCTCAGTGGTAGAACGCGTGAATCTTAACCAATGATCGTGGGTTCAAACCCGGGCAAGAACCATTGAATTTTCATGTGCTTAATTTGTGATAATAATTTATCTTGTGTTTTAGGGCGAAGGAAAACATCGTGAGGAAACCTGCTTGTGTCTAATTTCACTGAAACTCTGCCACAGCGTGGTGGAATAAACAAACCTTAAACAAGTAGGCCTTAGCCCAGCAGTGTGACATTTACAGGCTGATACTGTACTATACTGAAACATACTTTAAGTATTATACTTATTTTAAAACAAAGTGCAATATAACTGGTCTCTATAATATTTAAAATATATGATTTATATAATTGTAAATCTAATATTATAATTTGACGATAGGGTGCGAATTCCTCTAATCTATTGCAATCGAAGAATGAAAAAGTCGATCTTCATATTATGCGAATTTAGGAAAACCAGCGTCCGTCGTGACATTTTACTATCAGATAGCTCATTTGCCAATTGCCTTTTTATTTTTAATAAAAAGAAAAAAAAAACAAATAATTCGTGCGTCATTTCGACAGCAATATCAATTTAAATACAATTTCATATCTAGTGAGATTGTATCGCACTTGTTTATGTTTTGATACAATGATAAGCAATCAAACATATACATTGTATAAACAATATCATTATTAAAATAACAATGTAGCAAGATAAAATGGATATATATCATGCTATTAATCAAATCAATTATAAAATTGTAAAGAACTACAGACAACGCCATCTCTGGGCCATTTTTTGGATTTTATGACCAGCAGTTTCACAAAATTGGTTCAATGTTCCGTTAGCCAACCACTCAGGGTTCAATAGGTTTTTTTATAGGTGTCACCATAGCTGATAGCCTAATGTGTTATATAACTTAATTGTGAATAAAATAAACATTTCAACGTCACAATTATAATTGCGTTATTGAAGTATTTAATAATTTCCTGCTGACAATTCAGAATGCTAAAATAGCAATTTTTAAAAAATATTGCGATTCGAATAACAATATAAAAAAAAACTTTTTTACACAGATGTACAAAATAAGGAATCGTCTCTAAGATTAAGTTCATTAACAGTGACAAGGGGTTTTATATATTAATGTATATTCGAAAGGAAATTTAAATAAAACACATTTTGTCTCAAATCTTGATATATTTTCACTCATCATGTTTGTAAATGCAATTGCAGGTCCCGCTTCGGTCTTTACTTGGTCGATTTCAACAGTCCCAATAGGACGAGGACGCCGAAGGACTCAGCAAGGCTATACGCGAAGGTTGTGTCGTCACGCGCCCTGCCCGCCAACTACGACCCCGAAGACTTCACCGCCTTCTCCGGGGGTTCGCACCTCATCCCCACAATACTTTCCATGTTACCCCTTTATAGGCTAGTCGTATGACGTAGTATATTTACACCACTAAGTACGTATGTAAAACTATCATTACATTAATTACTCGATAACTTAAGTTTCATTTCGACTTGATCCCTAATTTAAGCCTATGCTAAGCTAGCTGTATTAATACTCGACGGTCATGAGTTTGCTAGCGTTGTCTCTTGCGACGTCTCTCCTTAGCTGGGCTTGGATGCACGCGAACGACTTGCCCTTGGTCTCGGGCAGCACCGCCATCATGAACAATAGCCCCAAAAAGGAGAACACCGAGAAGCCCCAGAATACTGTGTATATACCCCAAGCGTCCTTTACTACCTGAAATGAGATAATGAATACGAGTTAATGAATAATGTATTTTGTAATTGTCTTAAATACATAAAGAAAGACCTGCTATCCATTATCCAAAAAAAAAAACCTAAGAAAAAATGTATGTGCAAAAAATTCGTTTTATATCTAAAATAATCTATCAAACATATGTTTTGATAGGTTATTAATTTTTTATTTTAATTAATAAGTTGCGATGTAAAACAGATACCAAGTGATAAAAAACATTTACAATAGGAAATTATACTTGAATATTTATATTAATAGATATATATCTAAATATAGAGCGATTAATTATTAGTAATACGATTTATGTGCGGAAAATTATTGTTCGCTAGTTTTCGCCCGCGGCATCGCCCGTGTGACGAGAGGGGCGGAATTATTAGGTAACCTATGTTCTTCTCTGTATCCCTGACAACGTGCATGCAAAATTTCATGATGATCAGTTGAGTAGTTGAAAGCGAAACAAATAAACAAACTCACTCTTGAATTGAAACAGCCTCGCAATTATAATATTAGTGTGGATTAATGATTTTACCTGAATGGGTTTTGTAAGCAGTCTGATAGTTGGTTAATATAGTATTATAGATTATTTACATTACATACATTACATTACTTACATTACATTACATACATTACATATTAGTATTATAGATTATTTACATTAGAGCTGATAAGAAACGGAGAAAGGAAACGATCATCTTTCTTCGTTTTTATCAGGTGCAGTGGTAGTTTTTAAATTGAGTATCAATCAGTAAGTGTAATGCTTCTATATAAATTAAAGAAATTTCAATTTGAATTTAGTAAAATAAAATTATATATATTATAAAAAAAATATTACTGATAATTACCTGGAAAAGTTTTTGGACCGCAAACATTGAAAATCCAGTGTAGATATGAGCTACGCACGAAGCGTATAATTTGACGTTAGTTGGGAACATTTCTCCGATAATCACATAAGGGACCGTCGATAGTCCAATAGCGTAGCAAACTATGTAAATTAAAATAGCCGTAATAGGCAGCCAATGAAGATACTCCATATTAGTCTTGTTTGAAAAGTAGAAGTAGAAATATGTACCAATGGTCCCGTTCATTAATCCAACGCCAAGAGCTGATAATAGCAACAAAGGTTTCCTTCCAAGACGGTCAACTAGGACCACTGATAAACAACAGGTTGCCACTTGCACGCATCCCAGGATGATCGATTCCTGGTAGGGCTCAATGTGGCTTCCAGTGACTTGGAATATAACTTGAGCATATGCAACTACAGCAGCACTGCCGCAGAGTTGCTGAATGGTGAAAATTCCAAGACTGATCCAGAGAGCCTTTCTATTAGTAGCCTCTGATAAAAGATCACACCACGTGCCCCTGTTCTTCATATCCTCTTGTACGCTGACTTCTATGTTCTTCAGTTCTAATCTTATATCACCACTTCGTAATTTCCTGAGGGATCTCTCCGCTCTTTCACTGCGTTCAAACTTTAAGTAGTAGTAAGGCGATTCTGGTAGAAAGATGAAAGTAATTACGAACGAAATGGGTAGGATCAAGTTAATGGCTGCTAGAGTTCGCATCGGTACGAAGGGGCCGATGCAGTATTGGGCAAGAATACCGACCTGAAATTAAAACATAAACATTCTTTAATGACTCGTGTTTAAGGATTTAGGGATTTTAGTGAACACTTAAATTTTTGATGATTATAGCCAATTAAATTTTATAAGATAATTATACTAAAATATAATGAGAGGCAGTATTTTTTTATAAATAAATGTCAAGATTCAACTATAAGCCTTACGAGATTTCTGGTAGATGTATAATATAATCTATCAAATGAGATCTAGAAGAATCTGAGAGAATCTATTTCATATAAGAAATGTACAAAAATACAATTAATAATATATGTATATGTTTGAATAGATTGTGAATTACTACTGATATTTTTTGAATTTATTTTATATAGATTAGTCCTTATGTACATCTCGTTATAATTGTATTATTGTATCAGATGAGGCGGGGAATCGGGGGTAATTTAAAGTTTCCGGTTTTTTTTACCAAGAAATTCTCAGTTTGGATTCTGAAAGTGTGTAGTGTTAGCAAGCACACTAAAACACGCAAAGACTGTATCCCTACGTATTAATTGCTTGTTAATCGATCGTGTTGAATTGCTTTGCTCGGACTATGCGGTTGAAGGAATTAGAACACACTTGTGCTTTATAAAGTGTCCTGGGAGGATTGTAGTAGTTTCCCTTGCAAATAGCAGCCGTGGTCATAATCTCTTAGGAGGACATCATGATTAATTTTAATCGTGGTAGGGATTGCTAGTACAACCCACAAATCAGATCACCTTTACCGCAAAACATTAATACACTGTATTGCTGTTCCGATTGGAAGAGAGATTGCTATTAGGCTCAAGGGACATAACACTGATTGATTGTTATTTTTAAATTATAATCTGTGGAATACTTGTTCATAACGTACACGGTAGCGATTACCATCTAACAATGTTAATGACTCATTTAAGTTTCAAATTTCAATATATCAACATTAAACGAATATTTGTATTAGCACCAGGATATACATAATTGAAAAGGTGTGGAATATCACAACATCCTCGTTATGAAAATAGAAACGCCATTTTTGAAGTTTACTTAGGTATTTAAGTTATTATTAACCTGTTGTGATTACTCATAAAATTGCATAAAAACATTTCAATAGCCCAGACCTTGAATGCTGGGCTTGGGAAAAAAGAGAACGTTTATATATTAAGATAATAAATATCCGTTTAAAGAAACACGTACAACACAATTATGTGTTTATAAATACAATACTCATTAAAACAAGAATTGATATCTATCTATTCATATATGAGAATAGATACAGATACCATATTTTATGATAAAAATCTATTTTTTATGCGAAATTTAAAAATGTTACAGTTAATATTATAATATCAATACGTGAACATTGTGATTTATGTATTATTTACGAAAGATAAGAAATAATACTCATATTATTTGAGCAGTGTCATGGTGCTACACATAAAAGGGTCTAATTTTTATTGTAGAAAAATAATTGGTGCAAAATGATGACTAATTTCGACTCAAACAAGTTTATTTATATAAATTATTCAAACGATACTAGTTCATTTATGTATTTAACACATGATATGAGCTTATTTATGTATATAATTTGCTTATATTTACAACCACTGATATGGAGATTAGTTCTTTCGTAAATTACATATCTATAACTTTATAATCTGTTTCATCGTAACATTCATCGTTCTTCTTTATAAAATTACTTGTAATTGATATTATGCGGCCTATGCTGTAGAGTATGATTATTTAAGCATTGATGGCACAAAGGCAGAAGTCAGTGTTTAAACGATAAATAACATTCACAATTAAGATCGTAACGTTAGGGATTTTACTTGCGATAGTTTTTGATATAGGGTTTAGGGTAACTACAGAAACAAGGGTCATCTTAGTTTAAAGTTGGTGGTGCATTGGCGTTGTAAATAATGGTTAATATTTCTGCGAGTACTAGTGTCTATGAGCGGTTGTGATCAATTACGATCAGGTAACCCATTAGCCAATATGCCTACTTATTATATATATTAAATTTAAAAAAATCATTAGCTAAATGAATATAATCTCACCTTGTTCATTAATGTAATAAGAGTAGAAAGTGCACCTCTGACTTCGTTAGTTGCAATTTCACCTGTGTACATTGGGGCAACAGTGTACACTATTCCGTAACCAAGACCAGAAAACATTCTGGCGACGTAAAGAACGGCTACTGATTTAGCTACGATGACCAGCACCCAGCCGAGTATAAAAGGTATCGCTCCAAGAAGAAGCGTTGTCTTTCTTCCAAAGCGATCGGCCAAGTAGGCAGAGGGAATGGGCGTTAGTGCTGAACATAAGATCATTATAGAAACTATCCATGATCCCTCATCTGGTGATGTTGGTATTGAACTGTCCGCAGATTGTAAATAAGGCAGCGTTGGTGATGGCCAGCCGTAGCAGGTTCCTGCTGTTGCAGTAATGAGTGTGGCTGAAAAAAAGAGAAAATATAAAATTAAATACAAATTAGTTAATCATATTCATTTATCGAATGTAGGTATGGAGAAGATAGTTAGGTGATTTTTTAGCCCAAGGGCATATCTGTATCTAAGTGACCTTATATTAATCAATAACATCACGTTTATTTATATTTGGAAAAAATATACCAGAAAAATATTGATTCTGATAAAAGCAGTACTAACATGGAAAAGTTAATAAAAGATGAAACGGACTTTACAGATTACGTTGATAAATATAATTGTATCGATATTTCAAAGGTTTACAAGAGTTATCGGTTAATGTTGAGAAACAACTCCAAACATGAGATACGAGCATGTGGACATACCTACAGTAAAATTACATTTTAAGCTTATTTAATGTTCCAGATAAACAAATAGCAGTTAACGTATTATGTAACTATGTGATCAGTATATGTTTGGTATACGAGAAGTATTTTATAATAAAATTGCGCAGAACTTTTTGGTTTATCAATAAATAAATTTAAAACTCATGTTTAGAAAACTTTAATAAATAAGGCTTGTTATACTGTACAGGATTTTATATTACAGCATACCTAGATATAATTATTGTAAATTTTATAATGAGTAACTCATACAGAGATTTTCTCGCCGGTTATTCTCGGTAGAATCTACATTTCAAAACTGTAGATTTTTATTAAAATTAACCTTATAAAATAATAAAGTTTGTAAGAGCCTGCTTAAATGAAGTTTATTGTGTGGTTTAAGATTTTATTGTTTCAAAAAGAATATACACATTTACACTTTAATGAAACTAAGCACTAATTTATAACATGACGATAAAATTGTATTTTGATTTGAATTTTGAATTTGGAAAAACAATTTTGTTAATAATTATTTAGTGAGTAGAACGCGTGAATCTTTACCGAAGTTGCGGGTTTAGCGGGTTGCGGGCTTAGCCCGGGTGAGTTTCACGTGCTTGATTTATTTTTATAACTTGCAAAACCCGCAGTTTTGACAGCGTTGAATTCATTTTTGTGACGAAAACTCTTCAAATTATGCTATTTTAGCGTACATAATGCCTATTTGACTTATGAGTATATAAAATAATAATTATTAGTTGGCAGTGATAATGTAAAATAAAAAATACGGTTTATTAGTAGGGTTTTGGGAATACGCAAATAGCCGTATTAACTAAAAAAGAGTCAAGTATTTTGACATCATAGATGGACACTTCCATTTTATTTATTTGTATATGTATAGATAATTAATCTCCTGCTATTTCAAGAAAATCTGTTTCGGTGGAAATTTATTTTGTTACATCTTCCACCAGCCTGCAATGGAGCGGTGTTGTGGAAAGCGCCAATGCTTTTCTTTAATAGCAGAGTCTTTGCCAGCTGTCAGACAGTTACAGATTGTTGCTTTATTTAATTACAATATTTGTCATGAATTACGAATAAATATGCGCATTTCTTTTCGTTTGTTTGGGCGTGGACTACTCTTACGCATTTAAGTCGATTGGTTATCGTTTCGGCCTCTTATCACTTTATTTGTGGAAACTTCTGACCGGTTTTAACTATCCACGACGTTTCCCGAACCTGCTTATCGCTAACAATACGCGGAAACATTTATTAAAAAATAACGTTTTTTCTGTTTTATACATACAAATTAATTTCAAGTAAATTTATCTTAGTTTTACGATTTTTCTAATCAAAACACTTTTTATAGTTTTTAATTTTAATAATTTATTACGTTATTCATACACATATTTGAAATGTATGCATAACTAGTTTTCGCCCGCGGGTGAACCCGCGTGAGACAGGGGTGGGGGCGGTCGTAAGTTTTAAGTGTCCTTTGTCCTTTTCTGTAATTCTGATATATTTTAGGATAGGATTAATTGACGAAAACTACCTAAATAAATCAACAGTTCTCATAGCCGAAGCAATTTATATCATTAGACAGAGTTCAAATACGCGTAATGCGACAATTTAAAATGATAGCAGAATGAGGATGAAAGCTATTGAACGAAATTAAATTACCCGATTCGCAGACAAGAGCGGAAACCGAATAAATAGGTAAAGAAAAGGGGCTATGTTAAAGGGGTCGTGCGTTATTCTTGATTCTCAACGACCGATTTAAAACAATGTTTAATTATATTTCCATCTACATAAATGATATTATTTTATAATGTACATCGCAAAAAATGTGTCTACATCGACCTACACTAATTTGAATATAACGTGTTCAGAATGTTGATATTGAAGAGTGCTATAATTTTGGGGACATATACCGATTGCCAGTTGGCACAACATTTTGAATGGTCACAAATATATAAATGGACGAATCTCACGATTATACGTTCGTGTATAGTCGTATATTTTAACGCGTACAATCACACGGTTCGTTTACGATGTTTATTATCGCCGTTTAAGCTTCTTATGTTGTTATTTTCTAGAAAATTCTATTATTATCTATAAGCACTTCAATTCGTTATTTATATAGATAATAATTAAAGAGATAAGCCATCTCTTATATTATCCCTCTAATCATTTAATAATTTATATATTCTTCATATATAGCGTTTTAAATGAAGGTTAAAGTTATTATTTAAATAATTCATAATTAAAATGCGATGTTAAAAATTTAAAATGATATCCAAGAGAACTGAAATGAATTTAATATGTCATGAAAAACTTATAAAAAAAAGATAACAGTCAACAGAATCTACCAAGCATGCATTGTACTTTATACTCTACGTTGTATTTCATTTGGAATTACTTGGGATTTTTTGATTAGATTATTTACGTAAAGACTTCGGGCTGTTTCCATTCTCAATTGATGTTCACTTCAATGAATAGTACACTTATGTTTTTATTTATATAAACGTATAATACGATAATAAGTATTCATTATGCGTTCATATTTTTAATTGGACATTAAAGATAATTATTATAATATGAATTGTCGAATACATTCGAGTCATCATTTTACATATATTACTTCAACTGATGTAATTGTTTATCTGAATAAATCAAAATAATATAATTAATGAGAACAAATTATTGAAATTCATTCTGCGATATTTAATTGTTGTTAAAATTATACGTTTCGGTAATATAGGTATAAGTAATGAAAAACATCTTCGAATTATCATGATGAACGCTGACTTGTTCATTTGATAAATTAATGAAACAAACGATATATAAGAAATTACATAGGTACTATTTAAAGATATAGTATTATAAATAGCCGAGCTAGTGTAATGAGAATTTTAGCATAGACGTAAAACGCTTAAATACATTTTCATAATGTGCTAGACATAATTTGTTATCATTTCTTGTTATTATTATTATAGAAAGGTTAATATGTATAATAAATCTTACGAATTATCTATATAACCTGCGTATATATCCTAGAATTGTTCTGACATCATCGATTGCTTAATTTGATAACTACATTGTAGAGTTAATTTTATTTATATATTGACGCCGAATTTATAAGCTTAGTCTGTTTGTTGATTTAATGATTCTATCTACTTAAGGCACACAAACCAACAATGTAAAGCTCTGCTGCCAAACGAATGTATGAGGTATACCAAACAATAATAAAAAAAACATATCTGTTTACGGCGATTTATTTATAGACATACCGTGTACATTTAATTTGGCAAAAAATCATAAGATTTATTTAAAGTCACCATTGTAGTTAAAAATAATACGAAAATAATTCTAAGTTTTTTTATTAAATTATATTCATGGCGTTTAAATTTATACCTCGTCCATGTTAAGAAAATTAAAATTTGGACTGATATTGTCAAATTTATATTTCTTATAACCATCCTTTTAATTGGAAGAGAGATACTCATCTCACATTGTATATTGAGAAAATTTTTGATATGCACTCAAAAGCTTACACTGAAATGTCCCATTCTGTGTCGACAGAACTTCAGTGCAAAAAATAATTCAATTGAGGTCTCATTTCAGGAATTGTCATATAATTTAGTCATGTTGTTCACCCTATAGTAGGTATATAAATAACATTTGTAATAAATGTTTTTACGTGACCTGTGTACGAGGTCGTTGGGCGGAACGACGCGGGGCGCGACGGGTGACGCAAGCGACAGTTGTATCTCGAAACAATGTAACACAGAAATGGCATCAAAATTTTTATGTTTAATGTATATCTATACCTATACATGTTATACATATAAACCTATAATTGTTTTGAGGGGGGGGGGGGTGATTATTAAGCAGTGCAGAAGATACAGAGATCTCCCTCTTAGAAATGATGACAGAAAGAGTTTCTCTCTTAAACGCTAAGCAATTTTTCTTTGTAAGATCACTTTATATAATATTAAAATCTATTAATCTTATCCTGTATTTGATGATCAATTTTCATTATCTGTTCACACATTTTGTTGATTAATAATATTAAATAATTTCAATATTTGTAAATACAATAGAAGTTAACATTTCTGTTATATTTACTTCTTGTTCTAAGAAACTGACTAAATTGGCGCCTATAAATTCGTTGTTATTAATTTCCTCATGTTTATTATTTTACGCCGTACTATGTATGAAATAATGATAAACAACTAACAATTAAATAAATCTTTTTTTATGCCAAAATTTGCTAACGTACATACGCTAAATAGAATGTACATATAAAGTCTATTAGCGTAGAGTAGTACGTTATTTTTAAGATCATCATTGCATTACAATTATCGCTGTATAACTAAGTTAGTGAAGCAACAAAAAATGCGTTCATTCAATACTTCATTATTGCTCTATTTATACATCTTTAATTCACCGCCTCCAAAGACGAATAGCCTTGAATTTCATTTACTACATAATTCTGCCCCCAAGAAAATGCAATACGTATCTTAATGTTTTGTTGCAATATTGATATTTTATTTACATTAGTTAATAAATGACTGTTAGCACGTGCCAAGCGCATGTGTTGCACCGTTCTAAGTGAGCGAGTGAACGGAAACAATAATGTGTTTGACCACCATAAATATCAAAGAAGCCCAGTGGAAAGAACACGTGAATTTTAACCGAATTTTGCTGGTTCAAAACTGGGCAAGTCGCACTAGTTTTCATGTGCAATATTATTGTTTAAAATATTTTATCTCGTGCTCGGTGAGATAAAACATCGTGAGGTATTTATGTGTCGGATGACATTCTGCCCCATCCGCCAACAGTGCCTAGTGAATAAAGTTCCAAATCTCTTATAGAGACTTAAATTTTTATCAATGTAAAATGTATGAAATATTTATATAATTGGTTAATGGTTAATTAGTTACACGCAACTTATCGCGATAGACATAATTTGGCAATGAATGTGTATATCCTCCTATTTATAGAATAAAAAATTAATAAATATAAAGTAATGATATAATTAGTATATGAATATTCGATTAGGTTATATGGAAACTTTTGTCAACTTTTTGAATGTAATTAAACTTCAAAAGACTTAATAGACTGCTATTCTTTCAAAACCTTACTCGTAAAATTATAAAAATCGATTTACACTACGGTGTTAATATATTATACATATATATTATAGTATCCTAGTATATTGACTGTATCGTTGATCGAAGCCATTAGGACTTGACGTAAGGCCGCAGACCTTCTTCTGAGCTTCTGGGTTCCTAGCTCGGGCCAATAAAAAGTTATTGGTTTTTTTTTGTCAGAAAATTCTCAGTAGCAGCCCGGAGTCCGGAATTTGGAAGAGTGTTCACTCCCGTGCCTCGGTAAGCACGTAAAGTCGTTGGTCCTGCACCTCAACTCTTTCCGGTCGTGTCGGATTGCCATCCCATCTGATTATGAGAATTAGGGTAAAGAGAGTGCACCTGTGTTTGCGCATACACTTGTGCACTATAATATCTCCTGCGTAGTTGGCTAATCTCTCTTGAGATTGGCCGCCGTGGCCGAAATCGGTCAGGAAGGCAATATTTTATTATTATTTATATTATAGTATAACAGTCATATTATTGCATTGAGTTTCATATATATTTTTATATAATAGCTCTCCTGCTACAAAAAAAAGAACTTATTATACGTGTTTTAATAACATATTTCCTATGCTTTGTCTTTGAAAAAAATCTTCTCTACTAAAACTTATGGTGTTGTTAGAATTATCACCTAATTGAATTCAATTTACTCAACAATGTCGAGTAAGTTAAGCGCAGTCTTTATCATATTTATATGTATAAAAGATACGTTAGTTTTAAGTAGAAAAAGACACGAAAGTAAAAATTAAATAATAATTAATTATTTCGATGGTAACGAATTTGCAAAATGAAATGAAAATGCAAGAATTAATATCTTAATAAAACACAGAAGTTATATTTCTCGTATATTAAATGTCAACGTTAAATACCTAATAACAAAAAAAAATGGAAATTTTTAAAAATTATAATGGAGGTCAAATCGGCAGGTGATACATTTAAAAAACCAGTTGCTTTCTTTGGCATCTGTTGCTGATAAGAGTCGTGAACAACAAGTGAGTCGCGTCATTAGCTGTTATTCATCGTCATTGGTCGGTTTGAATTATAACGAACAGGTTTTAAAGACAATGTGTTTTACAAGTTATTGAGTTTTTCTGTCAAAAATTTTCAATAACAGCCCGGAGTCTGGAAGTTTGAAGTGTGTAGACTCCCTTGCCTCGGAAAGCTCGTATAGTCGTTGGTGCTGCGCCTAAACTCTTTCCGGTCGTGTCGGATTGCCGTCCCATCGGATTGTGAGAGTTAAGGAATAGAGAGTGCATTTGTATTTGCGCACACACTTGTGCACTATAATCTGTCCTGCGCAATTGGCTAATCTCTCTCGAGATTCTGGTCGAAACCGGTCTGGAGGATTACAATTATTTAATAAGTATAACACAAAGATGGTATTATTTGACGGTAGGGCTTTTTGCAAGCAATCACCTGAGTCATTTGCCAGTCAGCCAAACTATTCCCAATAAAAAAACACAAGTCACTTATTTTGTCACTAATGTTTCGATATTCGTTCGGTAGGTGGAATTTTTGGTAGCCTACTCACCCCAATCAACCGCCAAACGATAAAATACTTTGTATTTCTGTGTTCCGGTTTAAGGGATAAGTCATTGTAATCGCTTTTTTGCCTCCAATAAAATAATAGTAAAAAAATTACCCTAGTACAAGACTTTAGAATTATTTAAAATTAATGCAGAATTTTCGATCTAATGTACTCGTATGATGCGTTTTCTTTGCTAGATCAAGAGTGGTTATTTACTTATAGTTATCTTAATGGCAATATTATGTTTGAATCATCCGTGGCAAACGCAACTGTTCACACATATCTTGACGTCATAATGGATATACTTGTGTATTTATGATTTAGATTATATATATAAAATTTAAATCATTCGTTTTAATAAGCTTATAAATTATTTCTGTAATTTATAGATGAGCTTAAGTATTTTATTGTTGAGTTTATTGAATCACTCCGATAATATACATATATACACGTTCAGCAATAAACATTTTTTTTTATCAAATAATAGGTATACAATATAGTAAAATGTGATATTGAAAAAACATATAGAGAACACTCTTTTAAAAAATGTCTTGGCAATGATAATTATTTGCTATTTTCGTCCCGGTTAATACAAGTCTCACGTTTGCGAATCGCAAAGCAAATATTTCTAAGAACAGAGCAGTTCAAGCATAAAATATATAGAGGCATTGTTTATAAACAGCGAGACACTGAAGCTACTCTCTCCGAGCGGAGGAAATTGCGAGCCAACAGAATCTACGACGTCACTCACATGTACCGTTGACTTCAATACATACATTTTATGTGTACGTATTTATTATATAGAGTAAAAGATTTCGTATTATCGTTTATTGCGATCACAGAAATTTAATAAATTAAATTAATTTCATTATCAATATTTGTTACAAATGCAGCAATGCGACCAAAATATAAGTCGTTTTCTTAATAGTCAATACTTAAATGAATTAAAAGTTGTGATTTCAATATAAGTTTTTAATCCTTGTAACTTATAAAGAGCCCAATAGATGATCAATATTAATACTTACAAAGTCTTCGTTGATAAGAATGAATTACTGACTGAAAATATCACAATTTTGCATACATATTTGATTAAAGTACTTTTATATATTTCATTCACATTTCATACACAATTAAATTTACCGTATACAGATTTTGAGACTTGTAAGAAAAGGTATTTTTAGAAAAAGTTTTCGATAGACCCCAATAAATATATCCGGTGCATTACAAATTTTACTAAAAAAAGCGATGGTATTATGGTTTCTTACTTTTTATAAATTGCTAGTTTTTTGCCCACGGCTTCACCCGCGTCGTGTGAGCTGTTAGATAGCCTGTATTAGGTAGTATGTTCTCGCCTGATAAAGTGTAGGCAACATTTTTTGAGGATCTCTCGAGTTGTAAACATTTGAAAGCGTGATAAACAAACAAACTCATTTTCGCATTTATAATATTAGTACGGATTTACAATTTATTTAATCTGGCAAGGATCTAAGACGCAATAAAAGACCCTTCGCTTAGGATGCTTAATATTATTAAAATGATTCCTTATTCAAATTCATTACACAGTAACAGCCTGTTAATGTCCCACTGCTGCTCCTCTCCCTTTTGAGGAGAAGGTTTGGAGCTTATTCCACCACGCTGCTCCAATGCGGGTTGGTAGAATTCACATGTGGCAGAATTTCATTGAAATTAGACACATGCAGGTTTCCTCACGATGTTTTCCTTCACCGTTAAGCACGAGATGAATTATAAACACAAATTAAGCACAAGAAAATTCAGTGGTGCTTGCCCGGGTTTGAATCCACGATCATCGGTTAAGATTCACGCCTTCTTACCACTAGGCCATCTCGGCTTTTTTACAATAATTCATTACGTACTATAATATTATTAAGTATTAGGTTTTGTGCATAAATTCTATTCATAAAAAATATGACATATATTCTTAAGCTAACGTTATTTAATACCTTAAGTTACAAATTTGATTTAGAAGATGCATAAATATTCAAGTCTCAATAGCACTGTTTAAGATGTGATGTTTAGTGATTTAATGTTAATGGACTAATAGCAAAGCGTTTTGACTACCTAAAGTAAGCTGGCGTGGTTATTTGGGCAAGGGCCGAACAAAGAAGGCAGTATTGCCTGAGTCGGTGTGAGGACTCTTTGGTGACAACTGGTAGCGTAGGTAAATCTCCACTATTGATAAAAAAAAATATATTTTAAAATTTAACAAGGGAAATAAAAGAATGATTTTATTTTCATATCTAATCCGAAGTATAATAAATACGGAAAAAATGCAGATTAATTTTATTGCATTAAATTGTTAAGATTGGTAATTGTGTTGATAAATATCACTATCTGAATTTATTACGCACAAATTTCGATCTTAGGTGATTATATATTATTGTACTAATAAAGATTTTATGATTCTGGCTGTTATGGCACGTGCCCCAGCCAGATAAAAGTAAAGTTCCAAAAAAAACAAACAAATAGTGACGTTTAAAAATATATAATTAGATATTTGCAAGAAATCAAAAGTGAGTATCATATTATTACTTCTTCGATACAATGATATTAAATAAACAATAGGATCATTATAATATTTTTAATGAGATAAATAATTTCAACTTCTTAATTAACTTAATGAGACATTATCAAAGAATATTGACGAGTGACATTAAAAATATAAAGATTACGTTCAAGTAAGAAATTTTGATATCGTTATACTAAACAAAAGGTCCCTTTAACACGGGAAATCGATTTTGATATGGATAATTGGAGAATAAATAGCTATTTATAATTTTGATTTGTAAATGATCTTTATTAGATAATGAATTTATGATAATACATCATTATTCAAAATTAACAAAAAACATAATTGATAGCATTGCCAATAGAAAAAATAAATTGCAGCGTGTTATTCTATACATCAGATATTTTCTATTTATATTATTCTATATTAGCAATGCCCGTTTTAAGGAAATTACTAGTATTTCTATTTACAACTCTAATTAAGCGTAACGGTTGTTTTAGGAGTGATAAAGAAAATAGTCCAAGGGATTAGGATACGTCGCTGAAACTAGCCGACAGATGACATTCCTGAGCCTAAACTTTTCTACGCGACTGCACTGTACTTTACACACTGTACAACGCGTTAAAGATTTATATGCATAGTAGCCATGCTCAATAGACCGCGTTCCCTTTACCGGAGGAAAATTAAAAAAAAAATGCTCAAAATTTCTGCGCCGCATTTTTGTGATTACTATGTCTTTTGGGTATCTTTTATTGACTTGCATACAAAATTTCAAGTTTCTAAGTCAACGCGTTCAAGATTTATATAAGCAACAAAGTACAGTACAGTCGCGTAGAAAAGTTTAGGCTCAGGAATGTCATCTGTCGGCTAGCTCTATCGGCTAGGTTCAGCGACGTATTAGGATCGTACCTGCGACTTTTACATCACTAGGCAGCCTGTCAACCATTTCGATAATGACGCCTGAATACTTGCAAATAAATATCCTCAGAATGAATTCCAAATACTAGTTGAAATAAATAAACAGGAATCTGAATATTTTAATTTCAGGTGAAATATTAACAAGCAAAAGTAAAATCTTAAGATAAGAAATAACGTGTGAGATATTTGAAAGTAAGCACGCGAAAACTATAATTTTTGCCAAACTTTACTATAGACATCTCTTTGCAAAAACCTCATTGAGTTTAGATTGCTGATATTGTGCTATTTGTCATGCATAGTAAATTATTTCATTAGGATCATTATTTTATTAGTAGCAATTTTTCGAGACTGAGCTACGTTTTTATACGCTCAGGTAAAAGCGCGCAAACTGAAAAATAGGAAGTAATTAATTGTACAAACGCGCTTAACTGCGCAAACTGGTTTGTACAGGTATGCTTACAAGTTGCATTCCACAGGCAAAATGTAGCGTGTGGACATTAAGGTACGCTAAGGGAGATTGATTTCGTCAATAAGTCTGTACCACTGATAAATAACAATTTAAAAAAAATGCTATAAAATAATAATAACATTATCGTATTATTACATTATAATATTTTTCCTCTGTTTATACTCTATCTTTAAGAGCTTTTCACGCGAAACTTTTAAATACTCATGTCAAAAGTAGTATATCGTAAGAATAAATGTACCAATATATATATATATATATATTTAAAAGCCATTTCACTGATTATGTTGATTATTGTATTCCAACCACCAACGCCCATAGACATTGGTGGTGTAAGAAATACTAACCTACGACACAGTTTAATACTATTGTGGTTACTATCGTATATATTGTTTGTGATACGTATTATTTTTTTGAAATAAAAAAAAATAACCATTCCAATACCAATAACATCGCCAATGCGCCACCAACCTTGGAAATCCACCAAGCGGGCGAAGCCGGGTGGAATTAGTTGTAAATAAATATATTAGTTTTAAATTTTAATGTAATTGAAAACACACGTGGTTAGCTTTTTAATGTTTTATATTATAAATTGTTCTTAATAAGAGCGAGTTCGTTAGTAAAGATTTACCTGTACATTATGGACGATGAATCTAAATCACAGATTATAAATTAAGATTGTTCGAGTATTGCAATGATTTATATTAAAGTTATTATGCATATTACGTACGCAGTATGTATTCAAACCTGTTTAAGCACGCCAATATTGAGGAACCGACATTCTGTTATAAAAGTTTGTTATGTAGTATTAGTATTGTGATTGTGAAAAAAATTGAGTTATTTTTTTCTTAAATAATTCATATTATTTTTTATTCAAGATGATAAAAAACGGTTGATTTAGTATTCGTTGTTTGAGAGGAGGCATTAGCCCGGCAGTGGGACATTCACAGGATGTTACTTTACTTTAAATTACCGGCTTTCTTTTCAGTTATTCTCGGAAGAATCTATATTCTGAACTGAGGTATATTTTATGCTCAAGATTTAATTTGTTTCATAAAATGAGGATCAAAAGTATTTGTAAGTCTGCTTGAATAAAATGTAATATTGTAATTTGTTTTGACTATAAATATCGCTGTAGTTTTTTATTAGATAAAAACAATATCTCAATGTGTAGTTACATTAAAGTCATTCTCACCGCGTGGTCTATGAAAAGCCTTTGGAACCACTTTTGTTTGCAAATATAGTCTGTTTGTGTCAATACTGTGTACAACTTTCTGTATTTACAACAATGAAACTGTGGATTAATATTTTTGAATAATATATTTTTACAGTTAAAATGTATATTTCGAATTTATTATACTTGTAGGAAACGTTAAAATAATTTTATGAATACGAAAAATCCTTTAAAAATAGTTTTGTTTTAAATATGACTCAAATTTGATCATTTTCGGTAATGAATACACTGCTAAAATGGTGGTTATAATATCAAATTTAAAATACCAAATTATTAAAATGTTGACGCATAGCACATTCGGTTATTGTATCTGCAGAAAGAAAGCATCAAAGGAATTTATATAACCACTTTGTTTAATGATTCATATATTTTTTCTATTTTCACGAAATATTCAAACGTTGAAAGTTGCTATGACAGCTAAAAATATTAAAGAAATATGAATATATAAGATAAAAAGATATTTTATTGATGCAAAGATATATAAATATATTTGGTATCTGGCAACCCTATGAATACCCGCGCTTGGCGATTCTTAGAAAATGGGATTGCCTTTTCAATAATTCTCAATAGGTAGGTGGCCCTTCAAGGCTTCCTACCCTTCAATACTCGTTCACGATATTGTTACGGTAGCTATAAATAAACTAATCTTTTTTTCATTAGGAAATATTAGATAAATATCGCAATGAAATAGGTATATTGCAAATGATTTGAATAAATTATGTATAATTTGACCTCTTTTAGAAAAAAGTCTGTAAAGTACTTTAAAAGAGAACGTGCTACATTTTTAAATAGTTATATTTCTTATTATTTAAGATATTTTAACGTTGATTGATGTGATAATTAAAATAGTTTTGCGGTTAGACAGTGCATTTTTTTCAATATAGCTGCTGAGATCTGTCTTGGCTTGTATTGTTGGAAATTCATGTTTTGACGTTTGTTAATGCGCTAAAAAATTTAAACATAATATAAGTGATTTAAGGTGTACCTATTTATTCATACATATACGTATATTTTATAGAATATTTCCATGTAAATTTGCAAGATTTAATACGACATTTCGAATTAGTTTTTTTAGTGATTAAAACTGGTCGTTACAGCGAAAGCATACATTTGTAAAACTCTATTCCGTTTAGAAAGTTTTAAAAACTTATGTTGTAATGTGAGGAAAACTTAGAAGAGTTTTTTTATTCACATGATATTTTTTTAATAAACAACTGAACGCAATTATTTATGTGTCACAGACATGCACAAAAAAAATAATTGAATTTTTATACATGGTCATACTTGCTCTCAAGTATATTCAAGTCAAGTTAATGTAACAATTATTAACTAAAAGTTAATTACTATGTCAGTTTATCAAAATATAATTTACATTTCGTTAATTGGACTAAAAATATACGCAAATTAATATGACAGTTTTTACACATTGTTGTATATTGATATATGATACACATTTTTTAAGTTTTTTTTTATAAAAACAATGATATAACAATTTTTGAGTGACACATTATCAACAAATTTAAAACGACTCATAGAGTAGTGTGATGATAGAAATGGGGATGTATATTGCGTAGCTACGAACAATCTCAACGTATGTATGTACAAAACTCAACACGTTTCATTAAAATGTCGAGCGAACCGCTCGAGGACTTGTGTTTGCGATAAACCTAACCGCAACAAATGTAACATACAGAATGTTACTTTAGTTCAATAGAAACATATAGAATTAAGCACATGTTTAAATGATCTTTAAATTAATATTCTATTACGTGATGCAAGACAAACAAGAAGTGCAACAGAACATATGGATAACACTGATGGACATTTAAAGATAGGTTAGAAAATAAACTTACCACATAGTGCTGTTCCATATTCCTTCCAATGTGAACGAGTTTTTGCGGTCATTGTAATTAATAATTATTACTATCAGACTATATATTATTAACTGGGCGATTTGGAATGAGATTTTCTTGAGCACTAATTTTTAAAGTAATAAAAATCTAAATAGAATATTAAGAACCCATGGTGTGAATATAAATAATAACAAGTTAAATAACTAAATATCACAAAAATAAAATATTCGATCTAAATATAATGGGTTTAAAAACAAACGTTATAACCGATTTGGCTTCATTTTGGAAGGTTTATGTGTTGTTGGTTTGCTGGAACATGTTGCGAGAAGTTACGCAGAGTATGTTAACGCGACGAGGGCGAGTGAACAACTGAACGAAAAAACGAGACGAACGATCAACGAACTGATCCAATCGCAAGGAGTGGAATGGAATGAGGCGAATCGGCGCGGGCGCACGCTTTTGCTTCTTGTTTATCGGTCGGGTTAGTTGAGCGGCGTGTCGAGCAGCTCTTATATTGATAAGAAGAAGGTCGATATCGCGGGCCAAGCAGCAAACACGCTCGAGTCGTGCGTGTGCACCGCGTCCACGCGCTCCGCTTTACTGCTGGCCGATTTGCTTACGAATATTTGTAGAGACAAGTTATTTTTAATCAATAGTGTTCTATAATAAAACCGTACATTCGTTCCTTTGACGCGCATTACGAGACAATGCTTTATTGGCACACTATCAGAATTATAACAACGAAACTCACCCTATTGTATATGTGTATAAACAAAAATTATCGTTACTGGTTATTGCTTGATTATGTTATATAACACCGTAGAAATGTACATAATAGGATTATAATTTGTACGATTATATAAAACGTTCAATTGTAATGTATTATTATTATATAATTAAACATTGTTATGGAGTTGATATGGTATTGTTATGAATGTGCTCTTATCACCTACTTTCGACATCGGCGGTCACGAGTACGATGTCCACTCAGAACTGGCAATTCCATTAGTCTATGAGAGATTTGCGTTGATGAGCGTTTTATCGTTTTAAGTTTAACAATTCTGGGCCGGGGAGCATGTTAATCGATGTCATTTAAACGTCATTGTAGTAAAAAATAACTACTCTCAGTAGGAAAAATATATAAAAAGGTCAACGATTTTAATGAAACGTTTTTTTTGTCATCGCTCTGTGTGTAAATGTCGAATCAAAATTTAGTTTAAAGTATTGTTAGATATGGTCCGAAAAAAAACCCTTAGAAGGAGTTGCTAAACATTCCAAATCAAAATTATTTTATATTATTTAAAGGGGTTAAACGTAGGCTATGCTTAATGAAAACAGGTGCCCTAGCTAATTTAAATGTTTACAGCATCATCATTATTTATCACAGACCGTGCCAAGAATCGATTGACGCCTTGATCTCCAGTATATCTAACTGTCTCTGTGGTTTGACTTACATGGTTGCAGACTGTGATCTTGGTGTTGTACTCCGGGCTGGACTAATAACTTTCAAGTAATTATGTGGAGAGAGTTGAGAAGTTATTTACACTTCTTCTTTAGGAAGCACTTATAGCCGTTGATCCTGAGCCTGATTTGTTTCCAGTCATATCGTATTTACTGTCGAGATCTTTTATTTCTGTTTTAGTTATATTTCTTCTACTTTCTATAAGATCCAATTAATAATATCCTATGTTTGATCGCTACTTTATTAAATTACCATATGCAGACATGCTTTTAAGCAAAATTATATGCGGCATTCTCCACCTGAGTCATATTTCTATATTATTGTAGACGTACTAGTAGTGGCCAGTAGTGGCCATACGACTAAGCTTAGTGATTGGTGCGTTAAAGTTGCCCACCTACAACTAGAGAGACACCATCGTCAAGTGAATTTGCTATTTATTTTCGACGTATCCATAAAACTGTATCTGGTAGGAAAGGGGTAGATATATTTCTGTCCCAAAGCCATAAAAGCTAACTGATAAGGCAAGTATTATTGTGATAAAGACGTCTCATACATAACTTATCGGCTACCATTACCGACACTTAGTAATTTATATCAAACCTTCACAAATTAACAAGCTTCAAGAATATTCTTCGTAACCAATAATAAGCAGATATTTATTCATATAATTGGTAATAATAAAAGATATTGTTATATTTGACTAGCATAAAATACAGAATCTTGTGAATAGAAACGGGGTGTTAGAATTTCTGTGAATAAAAAAGTAATCACGTTTATATTATAGAGATGGAGATCTCAGGAAATAACAGCTCTATTTGAATTTTTTTCTTGCAGTAGATAGCTGATATATTAAAGAAAGTAACTTAGGTAAGCTATACCACATCACGTTATGATCCCGAAGAGCGAAGCATTAGCTATCAACGTCAACCAATAGGGCAAACTGCAAGAAATAGGCATATAAATTCCAAATTTAAAGCCGGTAGTTATAATATAATCCTGCAAGGTTTTATTTATAAACGTTAGAATTATTTAAACAATGCAGTGTCTCCTTCTTTTGAATTTATTATATTTTATAATTTATTGCAAGACTTATGTCATAATATAATCCTACAGGGCCTTACTTGTAAAAGTTTTTTAGCGGAGGATTATTTAAACAATGCAGTGGCTGCTTCTTTTGAATTCCAAATCAATAATGACAGAAGGAGTGAAATCATTGTTTAACTAAACACTTGCTAAGCAACTTTTATAAGCAAGACTATTGTCTAAGTGAGGCCACTTTGACATAGCGTTACGTTACGTTTTTAATTTAACTTTAGTGAAATGAGAAAAATGGCGATTACGACGTTAAGCGTGTTATCGCTTTCAATTCATATCTAAAGTACGTGCGACGCCTGTACTTTCTTCATGCTTGTTTACCGCGTACTCAACATACGGCATCGCGATAAGGCCAAGAATATGAGAATATTTCTTGAATATTATTAATGTAAATGTCACCCTATATGACTAGTAATGATGATTAATACAATATTTAATGCTTCAGCGAATTTTCCAAGTATATATTATGTATTTCTGACGACACTAATTGATGTAAGTTAATATTTGTCTCGGAAAGCTCATTAAGACGCTCCCCTAGGTAATTCAGACGGCCGTCCAAACAATATGTTACGTAAATATGAAAGTTCTTGCCCTTCTTTACGTCATGGCATTTGCTAAATATAACTTAGTCGGATGAAGAAATTGTAATAAGCGAATAAAAATATACTTAGCATTATTTTATATATTATAGTATATACATCTAAATACAAATATTTGTTCAAATGTTACCTTCCATGTCACGTAATATTGTTCTGTTAAATTATTTGTCTTGCGACTATTGTAGACATTATTATATATACATGAATAATGAGGTCATCTAAATGTCTACCGTCTCGGCTTTACCTATAAATATTGTTCAAGGGGTGATTATTTAAGCAATATTTTGTTTTCTTTTTTAGAATATGAAATCAACGATGACGGAACGAGATAAAACTATGTTTAACTAAACACCCACTAAAACCACTTATTTTAAATAAAGCTGTAACTGTTTAAAGTAACACATTTATTTGTATAATAATATAGTTAAAGAAAAACTGCTTACAGCGGTCATGATTAATGTAAATAATTTTATTATAATAAATATTTTACTAAAATTTATAGGATAAAATATCATTGTGAAATAGTCTTTCGTTTACGGTTATTTTTATCAAACCTGTCTCGATAGTACATATCAATTATACAGTAGACTGTCAATCTGCAATAAATTGAATTGCTATGTACCGGTTTAAAGGATGAGTCAACTAGTGTAACTATAGCACAAGAGATCTTTGTTTCGATGGCAAGTAATTAATATTTCTTTTTTATCTGCCAATGTGTAGGGGTTAGCGAGGCCTTATTTTTAGGTAGTCCGTTCGTTCGTATGCCATTTTATTTCAAATAATTAAAAAATGCATCGTTTTCTGCCAACGTCGCGCAAAATAACATTTTTAATATATCTTTACCGTTAACATTGTAGATTGACACTGACTTTTCGAAAGAAATAAATTAACTGTCAAAATTTGAATGCTAATAATAATTCTATTCATAATTATGATTACTAATACGATTAGTAATCATAATTATGAATGGAATCAAATTGATTATCGTGATTACGTCTATATAGTAGAAATTAATTATGTTTTGGCGACTCTGACACGTGTATCTATTACTTGAATATTCCTTCTTCTATCTTAACATTCCAATATGTCAGATTTGAAGCGTGTTGGTAATACAGAATTAGTTTGACGTAATTGGGAGAGCATAAAATGCCTAAATTTATCCGAATATGTGTAGTTTAAAGACAAAATTGTCGAAAATCTATATCTATGAGATATCATTAAAAGAAAATTTATATTTAATGGAAAAGTTATTGAATAGAGGTATAATTGTTATATGTATTTATATGTTGACATCCAAGAACGTTCTTGTAACATGTTGATTCCTATAAGGCAAAGTCAACTATAGCTAATGTGTTGTGAGAATTGGGAAAGGCTAACTATATCGAATTATTTTTACGATAAAATAAAATGAGCCTTAGAAGCAAATTAAGTGAGTTAAAATTTTAAGTAAGTTATATTTTTTAACTTTTTCAGTTCATTGTATTTATTGCAATTTATTTTGAATGAAAAAAATAATAATTTGTGTATTGTTATGTATTTGAAAGTAGTCATTAATTGTCCCATTGACATATCCGCTTAAAATGAAATATTCTTTTTCATCGCTACAAGCAAGTTGGAATGTTAACATGTGATCAGGCGGTCGACGCGTGAAGTGTTCGCATGCACACAAACAAAGAGACGGACACATTTATTACAGGCGTCTCTTGGTGTGCGCGAGTGCTCCGTACACTCTGTTGGACGTTGCACTTGTGTGAGAGATTTATAATGACACACAAATATGTTGACATACACGGACTTATTCTGAAACGATTAAATTTGCGTTCATTATGTTGTTGCTAGTGGGATTCTGATGAAAGCTATCAACTTATTGTGCAAATTCTGTCACGTAGTGTTATCATCTGTCATAAAGACAAATATCGTCAATATCAATTTCATTCAAGTGATTCACTTATAATAACGCTTCAGGTAATGCGTAAGATTTCAACTAGACACTGTTTTCATAAATTTATAGTTTAATAAAAAAAATAACAGTTTAATATTTCTTTTTGAAGTTATCTTTTTAATAAATATTTGTATCAAAAATATTACGGTTGAAAAAGTTGTCCACGCATTCATATTCTTACCGTTGTTTTTGCTTTTGATTGCGATAATTTCAGATTTCCTATTATTTATTGAAATTAAAATTGAGAACCATAAGCGCCGTGGAAAACTACAGACAATTTATTTTTAAACGAGGTGCCTGTTTTATTTATAAATTATTTAATACTGTAAAAATGGTACAGTTGAAATAAAAGTATATAAAATGTTATTAAATATTTATTCAAGGTGACATTTTAAATAGATTTTTTACATTAAGGTAAGATGAAGTATGACGTCGGTAAAAAAAGAACTGATAACTGAAGCAGCAACGACATTTCATTTCTTTTGAATAAATATAAAGTAACAGTCTAAATGATTGAGCGAAGGCCTTATCTCTTTCCTTTATCCTTTTGAGGAGAAGTTGCTTTGATGCGGATTGGTGGATACTTACGTAATAGATTTTCATCAGTCATGTATTTTTACAAGATGTTACAAGTGCGAGATAAATTATAAACACAAATTAAGTACAGCCCGCAATCTTCAGTAAACTTTGATGTGTTCTAACCAGTGGACCATCTCGGCTTTTAAATATCTTTAATGAGTGTTCACGTTAGTGTCAATAATTTACTGTTAAATAATAAAAATACTAAATGTATGAAATGTATTATTGCTAATGTTAAATGTGTAAAAAATGATAACATACTCTTAAACAGTGAAAGGTTAGATCTTACTGACACAACAAAATTTACTTAGTATAACTAATCATTATAGATGCTCAAATGCAATGCGGTGAGTAGACTAATCTCCGCAATAATCGTGGTTAAGAAAAATAGATCGTTGCCTGATCTGGATACGGCTCGCCTTGTATATTTTAGTTACTCACACTGCATAACATCTTACGGCATTCTGTTTTGGGGTAATTAATACGATATTTTTGATGCAGGAAAAAATTGATTGTCGTTACGCACTATATTAAAAAAATCTTTTTCTGGATAAGGTGACGCATATACGATTAATGCCATTACTGAGTACCATTTTCTGTGTCCATTTTTTTTGTGGTACGTAGAAAGCTTTTACAACTGTTCAATTGTTAAATTTTAAAATAAAATCTTCTGGAACTAAAGGATATTATAAAACTAATGACTTTTTAGATAATAGCACACCTTTGGAATGAAACAATCGTCAGGCCGTTTCTAATACAATACACAGTAAACAACAACTATTGAAAAACAATGAAGTCTCGCTGAGCTTAAATCGTCGATTCATCTCAAGTCTGTGGTGTTTTTTTTCCAACCGGTAACAGATTTTTGGCACTTAATGAGTGTAACGCTTCTTTACTGTAGTACCTAGTCGTATTCGTTTATACAGTTAATGGTTAATGTACCATTAACTATTATGTACATACAAAGTATAAGTAATATTTATGCAAATATAAAAATAACAATAAACACATTATGACCTGTTTCGAATACAGTTAATATTGTATCACAAATACAAACAAACTTTGAACTGTACTGTTTAATCAGAGCCGTCTTGACAGCTTTGAAATTAACAGGGAATTCTGTAATTAATTGTGTTAATCATATAATTTATTTTTGTATTTTTTTTTCACACGAGTCTATAAATACTTTGTTTACTAAAATTCATTACCAATATTATAAAATAACATATGATTCAACCATACGTTTTGCGTGAGCTTGTATCTCAGTGGGGTTGTGTCTCAATCAATAGTTAATGAAAACTGATTTTAGAAATAGCTAACTTGGATAAGCACAGTGATTGTGCATTGTGTACTTCGCAGTGCAAACGCAGTGTTTACTGGTTGAAAAACGTCGATTCACAATGAGACAGTTCACACTTCACACACGAATCTTATTAATGCGGAAAATATAATTATAATATGCAATTTTATTATAAAATTAATAAAAATATTTGGTAAAGTCAATTTATTTAATATCATGACAGTTAAACTTGAAGTGTCGTACGATACTCGATTAACTGTTGGTACCCATCATAGTACCGAGACAGTTGGCAAGGATATTGCTCAACTTGAGTATGTATCGACACTTGGAGGGGAGTTGCTCTAATATTTCAAATTATAAAAATATGTTTTGCGATTGGATTAACACTTGATGTTATTACGTACGATTAAAGTTCTAAACAATTTTTGAAATCGCAATTATTAAATAAAGAAGTATGTGATGTACCACATAATCTCAGCCACGCAATGTTGATTTCCTTGCTGCTTTTGTAAATAATAATATATTATCATGGGACATTATTTACACACGGCCATCTGATCCCTAACTAAGCAGAGCTTGTGCTATGGAAACCAGACAACTGATATACTACATATGTAGTATATAGTTTTTAATTTGTAAATACATACTTATATAGATAATTACACCCAGACTCAGGACAAACAGACATGTTCATGCACACAAATGTCTGTCCTGCGTGTGAATCGAACCCATAAGCTTCGGCGTGAAAGGTAAGTTTTTACCAACCAAGCAAACCGGCCCGTCAAAAATATTTCTACATATACAATACACTCCAGATTGTAATACAGGTTCTACGATTTCACTTTTTCACAAAAATAAAAAATAATAAAAAGAGATCTCAGAATCTATAGTCTGTAATAAAGTAGTAAGTATATATACTCATTTACTATATATATATTTGAGTATATTTACTATATCGTCATAATTGTTATTAAAACAATGAGATACACGTAAAATTTTGATAAACAATAATTTGCTATTTTGTCAAGGCAATTTATTTTGTAAATATAAGCACAACCCATTAGCCTGTCTATACTCATAACTAGATATATAATATAAAACGAAGTATTCCCGCTGCATCTGTCTGCTCACTGTTGTCTGCTTGAACGCGATAAACTCAAAAATTATCGAAGTGATTCACACCGTTCTCACCAATGGACTAATTGATTCGTGGTGAAGGTTTAGATGTATAATTCATTAAAGTATTACGTAGATTGTAGAAGATGTCGGAAAAAAACATGCCGGCTGGAAACCTTACCGACGGGTGCTGCGTAAACTTACCAACTTCGTAAGTTTTGCGTACGAGAGCGGGGTGGGTTATTTATAAAATTTTACTACTTCTGTACTAAAATGAAGGATTGATATACACAAATATTATATTACTTAGATTCCGGGTATAAAGCATTTTTTTCTATATCGTTGTATTCGAGAGCATACTAATCCCACGTGGGCAGGACCGTAAAAATTAATTAATTAAAAATAATTCAATACCCAGATAAACATTCTTTAGTTTTAATGTTGAGGTTATCAAAGTGGGCGTGTTACGACACGTCACCTTTTTTGTAATTTATCTCATCATCTTACATAGATAATAAAATACGTAGTGCGATTATTTTATACATGAGATGCGTGTGGCAATAGCGTGATTAGTACTTATTTAAAAATTAATTTGCGTTGCAAACTTGCACCGTCCGACAGTAAATTGATCACATATTATGGCACTATTAGGGCATTGAAGTGTGATGTATTCACGTTTAATGAATTGAATTTTGTATTTAACATTATTAGAGATTTATAATATTAGTACTTGTAATTGACTAATTGATTGCCACGTTGGCCGAGTGGCTAAATGTAAGGCCGCAGATCGGAGATCCTGGATCCAGGTGGGGCTAAAAAAAATTATTGAGTTTTTCTGTCGAAAATTCTCAATAGCAGTCCGGAGTCTAGAAGTTGGAAGTGTGTACACTCTTGTGCCTCGAAAAGCTTGTAAAGCCATTGGTCCTATGCCTGAACTTTTGCCGTCCCATCGGATTATAAGAGTTAGGGAAAAGAGAGTGCACCTGTGTTTGCGCACACACTTGTGTACTTAATATCTCCTGCGTAGTTAGCTAATCTCTCTTGACATTGTTCGCCGTGGTCGAAATCGATCTGGAGGACTATTATTACTAGTAATTGATAGAGGAGTTAACATAATCCAACATAAACTTTAATAACGAATATTTGTGTCTTAAATATACCATTACCATTAATTAAATATTATAGATAGCATATAGTTCAGTGCCATAGATTTAGACAGAAACAAATAAGTGATCATAGAAAGTTAGATGCATAAAAACCTATTTTTTCGATATTAAGTCTATGTCAAAATATTTTCTTTTTCTGCTGTATGTTTATGGTAGTTGAATATTCTGTCAATGTTAATAAGTAACATTGATTTTCAACATAGAATTCAATGAGATGATGTCAAAATTAAATATTTAAAGCACACTTTCTTATTTATAGGTTTAATAGGTATGCGCTGCGTTGTACGGGTCCTTCCCTCTCACTCATTGAGAGGGGCTCGGGTTACGTAGTGGCGGGATGGGGAGAGTACGTAGTAGTAGGAACGTACTTCTCCCCCAACCGCGGCCTGGCGGAGTTCGAGAGCTACCTCGGTTCTGTCCGAGTTGCGGTGTCCAGGCAGTCGCCGAAACCGATAGTAGTTCTCGGTGACTTCAACGCGAAATCACGTGCCCGGGGAAATCCTGCCACAAACCCGCGAGGGAGGGCTGTCCAGGAGTGGGCCCTACTCTCCAGCCTGTCCCTACTTAACAAGGGGCAGGCACATCTGCGTGAGGCAGCAGGGAGGGTCCGTGGTGGACTTATCGTTCGCTACGCCTGTCACGGCGCGCAGAGTGAGAAATTGGAGAGTGGAGGAGGAGGTGGAGACTCTGTCGGACCATAGATACATCCGGTTTGAGATCTCCACCTCTTGCAGGCCAGCGGAACCTCTGAGGGTACCACGCTCCCCAGGTGGTCCCTTGGACAGCTGGATCGTGAGCTGGTCAGGGAAGCTGCTATCGTGCAGCGGTGGGGTTCCGCGGGAAGGAGGGAGGGTGCCAGTGTCGACGAGCTGGCGGACCGCATGCGAAGCGCTCTAAAGGAGGTGTGCGATGCGGCCATGCCGAGGACCCGGCGCAGGGTACCACGCTGCCAGGTATACTGGTGGTCGCCCGAAATAGCGGAGCTTCGAGCGACATGTAACCGGGCACGGAGGGCATACGTCCGCTGTTGCAGGCACAACGGCCTCAACGCGGATTTGGAGGGACGGCTGTGGGCCACTTATCGCCAGCTGAAAAAGGAGCTGCAGCAGGTGATAAGTCAAGCTAAGGAGAGAGCAAGGGAGGAGCTTCTGGTGGGCCTGAACAGGGACCCGTGGGGACGCCCGTACCGTGGTGTGCTAGGAAAGTTCCGCACACACGGCGCCCCTGCGACGGAAACGTTGCCACCGGATCTCCTCCTGCGACTGGTTGGTGAATTATTTCCCCAACCAGGCGAACACGTCCCACCAAGTATGACCCCTCGCTCTGTAACAGATGACAGTGCGGCTCCACCACACGTTACGGAGCGAGAGATGGAGATGGCCCTCGATCGATTGAGGGCCAGAACCACAGCGCCGGGTCCGGACGGGGTTCCAGGGCGTGTTCTGCGTGACGCCCTGGAACATCTAGGTGGGAGGCTTCGGGAACTGTTTGATGAATGTCTTTCCAGTGAGCAGTTTCCGAAGCTGTGGAAGGAAGGAAAGTTGGTTCTGTTGCCGAAAGAGGGGCGTCCACTCGATTCTCCTTCGGCATATAGGCCAATTGTGCTGCTGAATGAGACGGGCAAGCTCTTCGAGAAGATCCTCGCTGCCCGTCTTATTCAGCACCTCAACGAGGTGGGGGCCGGGTCTTTCAGAGGCTCAGTGCGGGTTTAGGGAGGGTCGATCAACCATTGACGCCCTGGACGCCCTAAAGACCTGGACCACCGAGGCGGTGGCCCGAGGAGACGTAGTCCTGGCGGTATCGCTGGACGTAGCGAACGCCTTTAACAGTCTTCCCTTCGAGACTATAAGGGAGTCACTCCGATACTACAAACAAACAGCCTTCCTATCTCAGAAGGCTGTTGGGGGCATACCTCCGGGACCGAGTGGTCCTCTGGGAGGGGGGCGATGGGCGACTTGTCCGGCGTTGGGTAGGCTGCGGCGTTCCACAGGGGTCGGTAGTCGGCCCAATCCTGTGGAACGTCGGATTCGATTGGCTCCTTAGGGCCCCCATCCTTCCCGGAATGAGGGTGTTGTGCTACGCGGATGTCACCCTCATCACGGCGACGGGGCACACCTTTCAGGAGGCGGCCCGCCTGGCCGAGGTCGGAGTATCGCTCACGATGGACCGGATTGGGATGCTGGGCTTGAGGGTCTCTGTCACAAAAACAGAGGCCCTCCTATTCCACGGTCCACGTCGGGGTACCCTCGAGGGGCGTCTATCACCGTCCAGGGGACGGTGATTAAGGTGCAAGCCCAGATGAGGTATCTGGGCCTGATCCTGGACGGAAGATGGAGCTTCAGGCAGCATTTTGTCCAACTCGGCCCGAAGCTCATAAGCGCTGCTGCTGCCCTGGGCCACCTCCTACCCAATGTAGGAGGGCCGGAAACACCATGTCGGCGCTTATACGCTGGCGTGGTACGCTCCATGGCGTTGTACGGTGCACCCATTTGGGTGGATGCTCTCACCGCTCGTAACAGAGCCTTTCTGCGGAGGCCGCAAAGAGTCATAGCGGTGAGAGCGATACGTGGGTACCGTACGGTGTCATGGACGGCAGCGACACTTCTCGCGAGCGATCCGCCCTGGGAACTCCAGGCAGAGGTGCTTGCGGAAGTGCACCGGTTCCGGGTGGAAACGAGGTCAAGCGGCGTCCGTCCAGGATCGGCGGAGGTTGAGCGAGTCAGGGCTCTAACCCAGCGAGCCTTGTTTCGTAGGTGGAAGGAGGACCTGAGGTCCCCCTCGGCAGGCCTAGTGACAGTAGAGGCGGTCCGCCCCCACTTGAGTCGCTGGGTGGAACGGAGTCACGGCATACTCACATTTAGGCTGACGCAGGTACTTACCGGACACGGTTGTTTCGGTAAGTACCTGTACCGGATAGCGAGGCGGGAGGTGACACCCTCCTGCCATGAGTGTGGTGCACCTTCGGACACAGCGTGCCACACTCTGATGGAGTGTGCCGCTTGGGGACCTCAGCGCCTGTCCCTGGCGGCCTTAGTCAGTGAAGACCTCTCGCTGCCGAGTGTGATAAACGCCATGCTTGGTAGCGAGAGGTGCTCGTTGGAGACGGTCTCCTTCTGCGAAAATGTCATGTCGCAGAAGGAGGCAGCGGAGCGGGAGCGTGAGGAGAGGGCCTCCGCTGACTCGCTTCGCCGAAGAAGACCGGGGAGAAGGCGTCGGCGCTATGCGCATCTTCTCCTCCCGCCCTAAGTGTTGCCGGGGTTAGGGGGTTTTTGTACCCTGAGAACCCCCTAAGATTTGGAGGCCTGCAGAGGCGGGCCAACCGTCGGGGCGTCACGGTAGTATGCGCAAGCGATCCCGTGACGCCCCTCGAATAGGCGGTGTGGGTACCGCTGGTTTTTTAGTGGGTATTCCGGCGCATATTTGGCGCCGGCGAGTCCCACATACCCCCCCACTTCAAGTGGGGGAAACGCGTTTTTCCAGCGAAAAAAAAAAGGTATGCGCTGCGTTTCTGTACTTTCATGATTCCTGTAAATTATGTAGGATGCTATCCGTGTATGATGATAAGAACGCACATATATCGTAAACAATATATGACACCATGCAATACATACATATATGCAATATGTTCTTGAAAGTTTTTATATGTTTTTGTTAATAATGAATGATAGATTTACTTTATTCTTGCGGTTGTAATAGCGAACACAATTATTGAGATATTTTCGTAACGCACACTTTGAACGGTTACAAGTAACATTTTTTTTAAATTATTTATTTCCTCAAATTGATATTTGAATCCTTGTGAGTCACAGAGGATCATGCCGAAACGCCGTGGAGAGCCGATGACTGTGCATTTAATCTAATAGTTTATAACATTTTCCTTTATTAGTATGAATTTCTTCGATCCTTGCACCAATTTCACTACGGCTTGACTAATCTGGATCTGCTAAATTGCAGCCAATAATGTCGATAAGTTTTAACATGAAATAAGAGGTAAACTTAATGCTGGCGTAGAACCTCTTGTATAAAAACCAATTTCTTAAGCCAAACACTTTCGTATTCTAATGAGCCATCAATAGAACTATGTACCTTATTTAAAACTGCTAGACTTGGTGAGACTATTACACTTTTTAAGTTCCTAAAAACGCAGAACCAACGTAACTACATAGCTTGTCTATAGAGCTTAGAAGCTGCGCTTAACTCCAAATTTCAGTTATTGGTGGTTGATTGCATGTTGGGAACATAA